>NW_026924452.1:0-23488 GCF_032062105.1 Saccostrea cuccullata
AACAATCGGTATGAAAAAAAAAAACATCAGTAAGCATTTGACTTAATGATAGGTTGTACGTGTATTTGCTGACAAGGTCATTGCATCGACCATAGAATTTCAGTTTGATGACTCTTCTGATATTGTTTTTCATCAACTTGTTCGTTGACTCGTTTTAGAAATTGTTCATATGTAGCGCACGCTCTTGCGTATCAAGACAATTGGGAGAGGTGAACCATAGATATATGAAAATAAAAATTTAAGAGAATGATTCTAGCATTGCAACAAAGTTGAAGTCATCAAGTTTTAAAAAATAAAGTGTTGTTGTTGGGCTACAATTGACCTTTTTCATGTTTTTGCTTGTAAAATTTCGATATGTTTCCTTTGGTATCTTTAATTTCGACTTCAAAGGGATATATCAAACCGACAGTAGGAATAAAAATTAAGATTGATATTTGAAAAAAAGTCGTTGATATATCTCATTGACCATAACAAGAGACTTCTTCATTTTATGTAAAAGTTTGTGAATGAGTTCTGCTTTATATGAATACAATAAAAAAATAAATAATAATTATTAAAATAGGTCAACTTAAAGCATTGCGGTATTGTTACCCATGGGAATTCCGACAGATTGTCAGAAGACTTTGTGTCAAAAAATTCTACATATATATCATTTGTTTATCAGAAACTCGAGCATATTAGTGTATATTATCTTCGAAGTACTTGTGTGTAAAAGCCGAATTTCCAAAATAATTTTGCAAAAGACCAATTACAAGGTAAGGAAATAAACAAATCCCTTATTTTTAATCGAAAAATTAAAAGAACTTTTGATGTCAAATAGCCAGGACTTTTCTTATTTAAAATGGGAGATGGTTATATAAACTGTTGAAAACTCATATATTTTGATGTTATTGATTTTGATAAAGTTTTTTGATTTCAATTTTTCTCCAGTTCCTCGGAATTTTCACCGTTTCTCGAATATTTTTTTTAACTCTTGTACGAGGCAATATTTTGATAGACATTACTTTAATTGATCATATCTTATTTTTTGCCTTTGCAATAATGAAAACTATCCACACTTTCATTTTAGAAGGTTCAAGACAAAGCATCATTTTTATTATCTCCTGTTTCATTCAAGCCTTTTATTGAAGACTCCTATCTCACCAAGCTATGACGTGTAACGCTGTTATAGCACAATATTTCATTTTTCAAAGAAAATGTTATTTTACTCCAACAGACTGTACACAAAAGAGAGCAACTAGGGCCACAATCAACAAACGTTATAATGTGGTTCTTCTCCACCCGAGGGCAATTCCAGACAAATTTATTCCCCAAATTGGAGGTAGTAATTCATTGGGAACATCATTTTATGAAATTATTGCCCCAGTGTTTTAGAGACAGAAACTCAATACTATAAATATGGTGTTTACGAGGCAATGGTGCTGTACTTTTTACAATATATCATAAATAGCAATAAACGAACGATTTATAAGTCAGATCAAACGAGCCTTATTCATTAATACCACTTTCTGCCTTCAACAAAGTCATTTTATTTCAGCCTTTTCAAGGAGTTAAACACATTTTGAATTCTCGAGCTTTGCTTTTTTGGTGAAAATACCACACTGATTAATTCAGGAAAAATGGAAGCTTTCTTCTTTACAGGAAGCTGTACTTGTAATGACTGTTTCATACGTTGGGATTATATATATGTGTTTGTAGGATATTCTCCATATATACAAACAAAATGGATGGAAGTTGTTCTTTCGACCGAGGATACATGATTTTGAGAGTTCAACTGATAAGAAAAAGTGTGGAATTTTATTGATGTTCCAGACGTCTTGTTAGAATGGGCTTCCTCCAGGTATGCTGGGTGGCGATAAAGAAACTCACGGCCAGTTCGTTGTTAGGCTCAGAGGGAAATTAAATTTTACATGTAACGGAATTATTCAAGTGTTTGCCGCTAGTTTCACGTGCATTTCTAGCTTGAAACGACCCGCTTTACCGAATTTCCCAAGAAGTCGACAGTTTGAAGTAGGACGTCCTTTGGCGGCAGGGATGCGGTGTTCTAAATTCGTCATATAGGTAAACATTCACAAGGACCTATGGCGGACACACCGTAATTCATATACCACTCCAAGTCGTATTGAAGTGTATGTGCTAATACAATAAAATAATTTACGAGGAATATAAAAATGTTTGGAGTTTGCTTTGGCAATTTTATATCTCTCTTTCGATCTGGTGTTCTTATTTCCTGTGGTACATTAGAATTGATCAGAATAATTGCACCGGGAACCTACCAAGAAAATGGACCAATCAACAAAAACAAAACAAATTCCAAATTCTGTTGTCAACATGTTTAACTTTAACCAGTCATATTGAAAAATATTTTTTATATGTACTAGGATTGATCAAATGTAAAATCATAAGTGTTGTAAAATCTTTAATAAAAGGAAGTCATCAACTAAATTTTAAGCACTCGCAACTTTGACTAAAAACTTAAGAAAAATTAAATATACGAAGCATATTTTTAAAAAACTATAACCTAAAAACATTAGAAATATTAAAGAAATTCGGATTAGCCGATATGTTTTTTTTTTCAATGTCACTTTGGCACTATCATCTGATAGATCCTTTAGGGTAACAGCATTTGATGCAAACAGAGAAAACAACAACAAATGCCTACTTCTATTTTTTAAGTTTTAAATATAGAAGTAGGCATCAGATGATTGGTGAAAGTATTTTTTTTTATCCTCAATGTCAATGAAAAAGATAATGACATTGACCTGACTCTGCTTTTTAAAGAGGTTCGATCCTGACCTTGAGAAGATTTTGGTTTGGACCTTTATTTCTCAAATTCTGCATCATTTTAAAGTTTTAACATTGAATCTGGATTCTACAATGCAAATTAAACTAAATGTATATCTATTGAAAAAGACTCAATTCCATTCAAATAGGATGGATTAAGTCAGAAACTATATTTTGTTGCGGAAGGTTATTTCTTTTTAGAAGAAAATGGTCAATTTTTATCCCATTTGTTTCCCCATTTATCCCGTGGATATGACTCACTGGATATTCTTTTGATATCCCACAGTTAAATGCAGTTTGACATCACAATGGGTTTTGCGTGATGGAGTCCTATATAAAAAAAACTGTGAAAAATATTGTTTGTTAAGTATTAAACATGGGATAAAAAGAATCTCCTATGATTTGTGGTTGGATATGAAATTTATCCAACTGGTTGTGTTTTTATTCCCAAGCCTTGGCTTGGGGATAAAAAAAAAACCCACTCAACTCGTTGGATAAAAATCATATCCAACTACAAATCATGTGAGATCCCATATTTCCCTTTTGAAATATTAACAGTACATATTTTTCCATGCTGGTTGCACCCATAGGTATTTTTGCAGTAAAAGTTTTGTGCTTGTTCTGAAATATCTTTTATTATTATTCATCATTTCTAATGAATTCTTTCTTTAAATTGTGACAAATACAGTAAATATATTCTGAAAGTCCAGAAATATTTTTGAATTCGTTATAAGCCCATTTTAGCATAACGAATTTAATTTGTTATAACAGATTTATTGAATTTTATAACGTAATATTAAAATTTGTTTTACAGATTCATTGAATTCGTTATAACGAATTAAATCATAAAACCGACTTTTGTCGTTTTTTAATTTGTTAAAACTAAATATAATTAAGATATCTTTGTGATAACGAATTTAAACTGTTTAAATTCAACAAAAGTTTAAGACTTTAAAAATAATTTGCTTGCTTGTTAAATTTTCAATGCCAGAAAAATCACATTTTGTAAGTGCAGAAAGGCAATAATAAAAAAAAAGGTGTCTTTTTTTTTTTAGATAGACTTAGTTTATTAGTTTATGATATAGATATAATATAGTTTTTTTTGTCCCATGATTTATTAAATTAAAAATTTTTATTCAAAATATTTGAGGGAAAACGTCAAAGATGTAATTTTTGATGAAGAAAAATTTAAGAGCAAAAAGTACTGTAGCGCCAAAAGAAGTATATTGCCCCCCATATTTTGTGTAGAAACTGAAAAAAAAGTACTTGACAAAAATATTTAATACATGTACTTTAAATTTGAAGAGCCAATCTCGTTAAATAAAACGGTGTCTTTGAAATTATCTGTAGATTATCAAGAATCTGTTAAAATTTCTTGAACTTAAAATACAATAAATATGATCCTCATGCATATGTTTTAAAATTTAAAAATTAAAATATGTAAACCAACTATTGTTCGCATTTTCTTTAATTCGCGATACTTCAGTTTGAAATCAGTCTGCGACTGTTAATTTTCTCGACCGAGTAAAAAATTCTACAAATGCACAGCAAGTTAGATGGTACGTAATGATTAATATTCACGAGTTAAGGAGAGAATTCTCTCATATTTACTTTAAAAATTAATGAATTTTCACATATTCAGACAGATATAACCCATTATATGATGATATCAATTAGATTAAATTTGACCGTTAATTCAGGTCAAGGTCATAATATTTTCCCTTAACATTAAAAATAAAAAAAATGCCAATTATTTGATGTCTACCTCTATTAAGAAAGTTTTGTTTTTTTTTGAATAAAAAGATATTACCTTTTAGGGTCTATTAGATGATACAACCAAATTGACATAAACATAAACAAATTAACTAAAATAGTATTGGATACTCCGAATTTCCTCTATTTCTCGTAATTGTTTATTACTTATATAAATTTGTGTCATAAATTTAAAATTTTCTTATTTTCACATATGGTAAAGTAGTCATGTAAAGAAACAAATTGATACAACAACAAAAAAAGTATTGACTGTTTACTACGAGGGAAACACTTTTTACAAATGTTTTGCTCAATTCTGTAAATAGATTGGAAGCTTTTAAAAGCTTACAAAATTGTAGTTTGTTTGAAAAACCATAGTTATTTGATATATTTTAATACATCAGTCAATTAATATTTTTATTAAACTTACATTTTATTTTATAATTTCTTTTAGTCTTTGTGTAAAATCTTTTACTAAATTCATTCATGCTTTATAGTATTTTTGAGATGTAGAAAAAGAAATAGTTTGATACGTCGTCGTTCCGCTAAAGATATTCATGCAGTCCCTGTGAGATTTCAAATTTATTTATATTAAATTTACCTTTTTATTTCTATTTACCAAATTAATTGGACAGTTCTGATGAGGAAAAAAAAAAGATCTTTCACATCCTCTACATTTAAATATATGACTCATAAGCAAATATTCTAGTAGTATATTGAATATTTCAACTAGTCAGAAACCAGCAAAACTTGCAAACATTTCTCGCCCATGAATAATTAAGTTGGTTAACAGTACTATGTACATAATTTATCAAGTAATGAAAAAAGGTATTCGACAGTAAATAGAATAATTATTAAGTCTGAAAAATCTAAACTGGCTCGTATTTTTTTTCATAATTAATAAATTGGAACATTACAAATAAACCTACTCCTTTGCAATGTCCGTAGTACATAAGTCATACAAAACCGAGGTAATTCTTTTTTGTATAATCAATGATTTGAAGATGTCAAGGTAGGTAAAATACTGTTCTAAGCAGAATTTGTAGTCACAACTTCATTTTTCCTGTACAATAAATGAATTTATACCAAACATATAATCACATACATCTATACTGGGCTGTCTATCAGTGATGTTGACCAACTATGTTGTTATTCTTATATCAGACATCACTTCCGCCATGTGCTCCTTGTTTTGATCGGGAAAAAGATACCACTGAGTCTGACACATCTGCTTTATATTTGGAAATTTTACTTGAAAAAGACGTTAATAGAAATCTAACAACAACCAAACTCTATGATAAACGTGATGACTTTAACATTTCTATCGTCAACTTCCCTTACCTACGCAGCAATATACCTTGATCACCTGCATACGGAGTTTATATATCTCAGTTGATTCGATACGCAAGAGCATGGTCTACGTATTTAGAATTTCTAAAACGAGTTAAATTATTGACAAACAAGTTGATGAAACTAGAATTGCAACAGTCTTTGTCATCATTTCGTAAGTTCTATAGTCGATACAATGACCTTGTCAGCAAATACAATTTATCATTGAGTCAAATGCTGACTGATGTTTTTAATACTAATTGTTAGTCTATTATTCATACACTAAATTGACGACGGATGACAAATCAATTAGATTAAATTTGACCGTTTATTTAGAAGTAAGGTCAGGTCAAGGTCATAATATTTTCACTTAACATTAAAAAAAAAGCCAATTATTTTTTTTTGTGTTCAGTAATATAATTCTTAAAGGACAACATAAATAAAATCATGAGTAAAATTTTTAAAAACTTGCTTTAAGCTAAGTTTTAATCGCTGTTATCATGTTTCAATTACATCATCATTTCGCTTCCGATAAATTGATAATTCATTCTTAAATAAAAAATTAACTAAAATAGTTATTGGAGTGTGTAAGATCCGAATTTCGTCATATTTCCGGATCGTGATAAATTTTTAAGGTATATATTAAAAAAATTATATATAAAATTGTTCATAAATTTAAAATGACACAAGAATTATTTTTCACATATTGTACCGCGCCGTGCAGCATAACCTAAAGAAACAAATTGATCACAACAAAAAAAGTATCAGCACTTGGTTCACCTTGAGAGGCCTAACTCACATTTGATGACAAAAATTTTTATCATTAATCATTTGACGTTATGGCATCGATGAATCTTTTAAAAGCTTACAAAATTGTACTTTGTTTGAAAAATCATGGTTATTTGATATATTTTAATACAAACGTCACATTAATATTTTTTTAAAACTTACATTTTATTTTATAATTTCTTTTAGTGATGCATTTGAAGATTTTATCAAGCTCAAATCTTTTACAAATCTCATGCTTTATAATTTTTGAGTATGAAAAAAAGAAATATTTTGATACGTCGTCGTTCCGCTAAAGATATACATGTAGTCCCTGTTAGATTTCAAATTTATTTATATTAAATTTACCTCTTTATTTCTATTTACCAAATTGATTGGACAGTTCTGATGAGGAATAAAAAAAGGTCTTTCACATCCTCTACATTTAAATATATGACTCATAAGCAAATATTCTAGTAGTACATCGAATATTTCAACTAGTCAGAAACCAGCAAACCTTGCAAACATTTATCGCCCGTGAATATATATAGTTGGTTAACATTTACTATGTACATAATTTAACAACTAATGAAAAAAGGTATTCGACAGTAAATAGAATGAAAATCTTTTTTGTTTTGAAAATTACTGAAATATACTAATGTATGTTTTTTTATCAAGTTCTAATAAATTGGAACATTACAAATAAACCTACTCCTTTGCAATGTCCCTACAGTTTACAAAGTGTAAAACCGAGGTGAAAATTCTTTTTTTTATAATACACACACATGATTTGAATTTTTTCAAGAAGAAATTGTAAAATACTGTTATAAACAGTATTTATATTGTCATAACTTCATTTTTCTTATACAATAAATGATATTCTCTGTTATCAAACATATAATCACATACATCTATACTGATATTTTTTATTTGCAGTGATGTTGACCAATATTTTGTTATTTTTATATCTTTAACATGACATACACAACTGTTCCTTGTTTTGATCATGAACAATAATGTTGTATCTACTTATCATGATGGACACATCTGTTTCATATTGTGTGAAATTTTACTACAGAATATAAGACGTTAATGGAAATATAAAAAAGTAACGATTTTCTATGATAAAGTGATGTATTAAGTTATTTCTATATGTCAACTTCCCTTACCTACGCAGCAATATACCTTGATCACCTGCATACGGAGTTTATATATCTGAAATTTTCTTTTTTGATTCGATTTTTTTTTTGCAAGAATGATCTACTAATTAGAATATTCTAAAACGAGGTAAATTATTGACAAACAAGTATATGATGAAACAAGAATTGCAACATCTTTATCATCATTTCCCACCTGTTTGTTTATGGTCGATACAATGACCCTCTCAACAAATACAATTTATCATTGAGTCAAATGCTTGACGTTTTTAAGCAAATTCAGTACATGTATAATGTTTATTAATTTAAAAAAAAAATATAAAAAAATATTCAAGTTAGTAATTTGCTTTCACAGCTTGAAATAAAAATGATCACTATTTCATCCTCCAATGATTTGGAGGCTTTCCGTGTGTGCTTTTATAAAATTGTCCTATTTAGTATTGTTGTATGAATGTTTGATCTTGAATACTGTTCGTTATCTCCATATGTTTTACGAAAACGTCCATGGACAGTTCAGTGTGTATCAAATGGCTTTACAATCAGGAAAAAAAAATTCAACCAAGCATTAAAATTTTGCATAATTATTTCAAAGAAATAAACATTATAAGCAGATATCCCTTTTTATATCCACGGTACCAAAACTCACACCCGCATCTACATAACAATTTTTCAACGATTGTGTCATGAACAAAGCTTGAAGTTCAGTAAAAACTGTTCAATTTTTTTCTCTAAAAACCATAAATGGTACACGAGGTACAAAATCATATAAATAATAGTCTAAATATAATGTAATGGACCACGTTCGAAGTGCGATTAAAGTTTAGCTTTATAGACTAAATATTGATTTTAAATTTCCAACGTCCTTTTTAAAAGCAGACAATTTCACAAAAAATCAAAATTGTTAGCTCACACCATTTTTTCCATCAAATATCCTAAAGCTTTTATAGCATACACAGATTCATAGAATGTTCTGAACTTTAAATACTAACATTTTAAAAAAAAAAAGAAACTTAAGGTGCTCAGATCCCCGGGTCCTGAAAATAAGGAGCTGGGTAATTGAAAATGATCACAAAAAGGTCTTTGAATTCTCAAAGTAATTTCTTCAAACTTCCTCGTTAAATCTAATAATATTATATAGGAAAAATTTTGAAATCTCATATATATTTTCAGGAAATGCGAATCAAAATACCTGCTTTACATCTTTTTAATTGAAAATTCATTTTTTTCTAGTTTTCTTTAACTCTGCTCTAACTTGGAACCAATAAATTTTAGACTTAGTTGAAAAGTAAAAAAAAAAGAATAAATAAAATAATGCATAATAAGGAACTTATGTTTAAGTATCAAATTGACTTTGAAAACAAAAATGCAAAACAATTTTTCAAATTGTTGATTGTGAGTTGTGACAATATATATTAAAAATAACATTTTATTTGCAAATTCAGCAGCATAACTTTCAAGTTTATCCAAATTTATAATTGAATTAATCCTACAATGTTATTTTAATTTGTCACACCGTTAAATAAATATTGGAATTTAAATAAATTTCTGTTCAAAGTTTTCTCGAATATTTACTTAAAACTTTCTCTGTAAGAACTAAGAAGTTGGTCCTTAATGTTATTTTTTTTTTTTTTTTTTTTTTTTTTACAAATACAGCAGCAAAGTTCAACAGTCTATTAAAACAATTCAGTTTAAGATTTCCAACAACAAAAAAAAAAAAAAAATAGAGGTGGGAAATCTAACCCTTAATTTGAAAAAGGTACATTTTTCATATTTTTCAAATGTTTAACGTATGAAAAGTACATATCAGTGAAAAATAAAATTTACCAGTGTAGTTTAGAAAGGGATATGTTCAAGTCATTTTGAGCGTGATTAAATTCTTCACAAAATATTATCAACAAAATGATGTTTATTATCGGCTTAAAATTTAATTCTTTTGTTCTCAGACTAGGATTTAAATTACGAGTAAATCATTTTTGAATATAATGTACCTATGGAGAACCCCAAATTACGCTGAAATGTATTATGATGCATGTACAGTATTCTAGATGAATTTGATCCAATGCATGGATTGAAATAAATTTTCAATGAGTGTTTATTAACAAGGCTGTCGATTGTTTGTTAAATCTCTCTATTATTGATGATGATTTATTATTTCGACATTTTAAAAGCGTTTTATTGGCATGGTATATAAACTGATTACCTAGAAAGTCGTCTTATTATCTTTCACAGATTTCAATCGAGTGATGCTCGACTCTATCTCATGGTAAATAAAGACTGCATCCATGCACAGCGATCTATCTGTGCACTATCTAACAAGATGCTCCTTTTGTTTCTATCTTCCCTCTTGTCTTTGTTTCAGCTGTCTGTGTAATTTGATACGTTTAACTCGGGAGGGTGTCTCCGTTAACACCGCCCACCTGTTATTTTTATATAAGCATTAATTCAGGTAAAACAAAAGACTAATTAACGACAGCGGGTTGACGATCACACAACTGACTATGGCATGTTGGTAATGAGAACCCTAGTCTAAAGCTGTTGTATTCAGGAAGGTTTATTGCCCTGTGAAATTTACTACGGATAATCACTCCGCTAAAAATAAATCAAAAATGTGTCGTATTATTTTCTTTCTTTTTCTCTATAAAAATATCACTTAAAATAAAAAAAGAGAGAATTGGAAACATATTTTACGAATTTCGCTTAAGTGAAAAAATTAAATAAAAATAGCTATTTAAATATCACAGCATATAAACCTTTACTTTTTTTCTGTTCATTTGTTATTATAATTCATGACTTATCTCAATTGGCCAGAACTTTATGCATTTTGAAATTAATTATATAACAAAGATAAGTACTAGTCAATCATTTTATCCCTTCATAAAAAAAAATTGTATTGTATTAAATCTGGCAACAAAAGTTCTCAAATCAGTAATATTCATCTACGCTATTTCTGTACATGTTCAGAACCTGTGTACACTATTACAGTGTTAAGGTGTAGAGGGGCGTGTTTTACTTCAATGTCTGAACAGAAAAATAAGAAGTAATGAAGAGGGTATTTTAATTAAAAGAACACTGTTGTCAAAATTTCAAAAACAAAGTATTCCTTCGAAATAATAGTGTGTATTTTATTTGCCCAAAGTCTTATACGTGAAAGAAGAAAACACTTGCTGTGGCCTTCAACTCGACATTTAGATATATCGACGACACACTGTCAATAAACATGTTGATACGATATACCCTGGTGAGTTTGAGAGAAAAGATACCACAGAGTCTGACACATCTGTTTCATATTTGGATATTTTACTTGAAAAAGATTTAAATGAATATTTAACAACTAAGCTCTATGATAAATGACTTTAACTTTTCAATAGTCAGTTTCCCTTACTTATGCAGCAATATACAGTACATGTACCATCATCATCTGAATACGGAATTTATAACTCTCAGTTGATTCGATACGTAAGAGCATGCTCTACGTATTGACAAGTTGACGAAACACGGATATCATAAGTCTCGTTTAAAGTTATCATTTCATAAATTCTATGATCGATACAATGACCTTGTGAGCCAAAAAAATTCATCATTGAGTCAAATGCTGACCGACGTTTTTTATACCAATTGTTAGTCCATTATTTACACACTGAATTGACGACGGATTTTTCCGTTATTCCCCGATCATGACAAGGAGAACACGGCGGGTGTGACCGATCGGCAGGGATGTGCCCTCCTCCATGGCACTTAATCCCACCTCTGATGCTTCGGAGGTCCGTGTTTGCTCTGCTCCTACTTTTGAATTGTTTAATGGACTTTTGAGCTTGAATACTGTTCCTATCTCCATATGTTTCATGTATCAGAATTTGTCCAAAATCTTAAAAAAAGCTTTAAAAGACTAAAACACTTGCTGTGACCTTTAACTTTACATTTAGAAAATTCGAAGATGTATTTTCAATTAACAATGGATATTTTCATTCTTATATCTATATGGTATATATTGGAGAGCTAGAAATTATGATGCCACATAGTCTGACAAATCTGTTTTATTTTTGGATATTTTATCAGAAAACATTTAACAACCAAACTTTATGATTAAAGATTCATTGCTTACATGTAATTATCAAAAAGAAACCCACAAACCCTATGATACAATTAATATTGGATTTTAGACACAATCTGCATAAACACATTAAAGTCAATGTTTCTATCATGTTATTTTACTGATGGACTCATGAATCCCAATGACCAACAATAGCACAAGATAGTGTAAAGGAAATACGTAATATGCACATAGTCGACAAAATTTTGAATAAAACTTGATTTCAAATTAATGCATTGTTGTGATATTTCACAGTTAACACTTTACATGTTGTACAAAGCTCTGATAAAAATATATGCAATATTATATAATAATAAATTATTACAGAATTGATTATTAGAATTCAATTTGCAAAAATTGCAGAATTTGCAGAAATAAACATTTTAGAATTTTCTATGTTCAATGGGGTCAACCATTTCTGGTTTGAACACAATGTGAATTAATGATTTTAAAATATATTGCAATATTTTTAAGCTGATCAAGAAACAAACATTTATTTCTCTGACAATGCAGAAAAAAAAAGAAAAAAATTCAAGGATAATATAGACAGAAAGTGTAAAGAGAGATAACTCCTTTCCTCTCATTAACACATTTTAGTCTTCAAAGACCCGAATGAATAAGTTCACATCTGCTAATGACAGCAAGGGTACACTTTCTGGATCTATTTTTTGTTTGATGTCAGTTTGTCTTAATGCTTCACGTTAACACATTTTCCCTTTCTAAATGCAACTAATTTAACATAATTTTTGAAGAGCCAAATCATTTGACATTGATCAATGTGGGAAACCAATACTAAGTAACTGAATTTAAAATTAAAAAAAATCATTTAGGAAATATATAAAATAAAGTACTATTTTGTAATAATTAACCAGATAAGTGGAAATCAAAATTAAACAAAAAAGAATGCTGAAAACATGTTAAACCTTTTTAAGGGACTACGGTGGATATAAGGCCAGTATTCCTCTATATTTTAAATTTAAGTTAACTGAGATCAGGAGGACTAAACTGAGCCTTTAGATGGTACACAAAATTAAAAAAAAATAATTGAAAAAAAAAATATTTTCTTCTCAAAAATATTATCACAGATTTATCCATATGAGCATTATATTTTTGAAAATTATTCTTATTTTTTCTAAAATTTCACCAAAATGTCCATATAGGAAGTAAAATTTTCTGATTCATTTTAATTCCGTGAAAGCAATGTGATTTAGAAAAATGTCTTGTTTAATTTCTAAGAAGCAGAATTCATTTTAAATTTCAACAAGAGAAGAAAACTTGTTGTGATCTTCAACTCGACATGTCATATGTCGATTCGATATATCTGTACATTCCAGTAAAAATGAAATATGAGATATCACAGAACTTGTCACATCTGTTTCATATTTGGATGTTTAACCGACTATAGACGATAAGGGCAAACCATAGATTGTATGACAAACGAGATTATTTCACTTTTCCACTGTAAACGTTCCTAATTCATTTTGTAATATCCCGCTACCAACTGTTTACATCTCCTAATTTATTCAATACTTTAAAAGATAATACTCCGAGAACGATCAATTTTAAACCGAGGCAATCAACTAACAGACAAGTTGATGCTACAGGGTTTTCATCTACCACATTTAACGTCAGCATTTTGTTAATTCTGTGGTTGTTATGACAAACTTGAAAGCAAACATAACATCATAAAATATAATATAACATATATCATGGTAATCAAAAAACCAAGCTCTATGATAAACGTAACTTTACAATCATCAACTTTACTTACTTGTGCAGCAATATACATTCATCGCCTGCTTATGGAGTTTATGGAGTTTATATATCTCAGTTGATTCGATACGCCAGAGCATGCTCTATTATTTCATTTCATCATTTCGTAAGTTCTATGGTCGATATAATGACCTTGTCAGCAAATACAATTTTTTATTGAATCAAATGCTTACTGAGGTTTTTCATACTAATTGTCAGTCCATTATTTATACACTGAATTGACGACGGATGTTTTCGTTATTTCCCAGTCTTGAAAAGGAGCACACCACGGTGACCGTTTGGCAACGGATTCTCAATCAATCCTGATACCTGATCCCACCTCTGATGTTTTGGGGGTCCATGTTCTGCTCTGCTCTTATGCTGTATTGCTTTATGGACTTTTGATTTTGAATACTGTTCGTTATCCCCATATGTTTCATAAATGGGTCGTATTTTGATTGACCTGTTTTCAAAGTAATTGTTACATGTACATATTTATACTGAATTTGACTACGGAATGTTTCGTCTACCTGATCGATACATAGGACTAACGGCAGGTGGAACTGGTCAACAGGGAATGCTTTCTCCAAGAAGGCAGCTGATCCGAAATTTGTAAGGGTCCGTGTTTTATGCCCTGTTCACAGATTTGTATCGTTTCAATAGATCGATCACAGCGATTCAGTTGATTTGTTACAAGTAGATCTTGGAGGTGAAAAACTCGTAGGATTTAAGTAGGCAAGGATACTTATTCTGGAAGAATTACGTACCGACAACTAGAAATAACTATTTTGAACAGGGCTTTGAAGAAAAACACATTTAGAGTTGAAGACATTTTCCAGAAATATGGCTTTCTCAGCGTCTAAGGTTTTCCTATACCCCTCTTTTATTCAAATAATGACATCATCATTCTCTTCATAAGAGATTACACGTGATAAGTGAAGATAAAAATTCCTCCTATCGTTTTAAGTATCTTGGAAGTCATTAGAATCGCAGCAGATATGTATGAATGGAGTTTTGGCACATGGGTTCATAAATACTCGGCTTTAGCATTCCCCAGAGTGTAAACTGTCTGTTTTCATTGATAAGAACTTGAATGAGATGCATGTGTTTTATCTTTTAATAAATTCAGATATATTCATGTTTTCTTTTTCGTCTGAAAGTTTGTAATTCCAGAAACCTTAATTAACTGGTCTTTAGAATTATGTTCCTTCGATAAAAAGATTATTAGGCAATTAAATAAAAAGTGTTTAAATCAACAAAGGAGAAAGAAAAACGGAGTAAAATGCTTACTTCGTAAAATAGTACACAGATATTTCTTCATTAAGTTATTATTTTTTCAGTTAACCCCTCCCTTGAATCGAAATCACAGATTGTATATGAATATTGATGTTCCTGCTGGGTTTATGTAATGGTTTTTCTAAAACAGAGAGCTTGGTTGCAGTTTTTGGTTTGCGTCAGATCCACTGACAGGCTGCAAGGTGCTCTCCTGCTAGAGGCCTTAGCTTGGGGAGGAAGCGTGTATTTATATCAATACAAATTGTAAATATCAAACATCCTGATTTTTTTTCTGGCACTTGGCTATTGGTTTTCATGGCATTCACTCACGGGGTTATTTCCGTTTAAAACAAGTAAGCAATTGAATATTAGAAACCATTTAGACTGTCAATTAATTTTTTTTTTAGAAATAAAATTTCAGTTGTTGTAGTTATAATTCATAATGTGACTATAAGTAATTACTAATGTATTTGTTTTAACTATAAATCTAAAAATAGTATTTAGGTCTTATCCTTTTTTCTCTTTGATAAAGTACTTCTTGCTTTTTTGATTTAAATAATGCTGTTGATATCTAAGATCAGTTACATGTATTAAACGATATTTTCGTGTATATACATGTACAATGTATGGTAGTATTAGGTGTAATTACTATTTTTAAGGTGTCGAAATCAATACAAGCAATTGATTTTGATCAGTTTAATACGTTTTAGTCTTTCTTTTTCTTTCTTTTCATGGCTTATTTGATAATGAAACGGAATTTTTATCTTCAGTCATATATGTGTACTGTAGCAAGTAAAGCAATGCTGAAACACTCTATTTTATTTCAAATAGTATAATTAGCAGGAATTCCATTCAAGAAAATTTAACAAAATATTAGTGCGTTTTCAATACATCTAAAATTCTTCATTTAGTTAATTATAAATATATACATATATATAAATCATCATCCGTAACTAACATTGCTTATAACAGAACTACTTGTATCAGAGCACATTTTGAATCATTTTTAGAAGAGAGTTTTTTTTTATTAAACCTTGATTAGATCACACAAGTCGTTGAAAGTTAAAAATAGACAAAAGTTTATAAGAACTGAACAGCTGGTGAAAAAAGTATACAGTAAACTAGATTTGAAGGCTGAGTGACGTCACAATAAGCGAAGACGAAAAAAAGTTATTTTAAATTCAGTGGATAAGGCTGGAAGAGTCATTCAATTTAAAAGATAAACATCGACTTTTGTAGGGCTTAGGTTCGTATGATGCTTTTTAATATATGTTTATTTTAGATTTTCGTTATCAAATCTCACCATTTCCTGTCCTTCTTACGTAATACTGGAACCATTACACTAGTTAATGTCATCCAACTGCAAATCATTTTATCTTTTTAGATAGCAAATCATATTAATTACTTATATCAAAAGAGTATAACTTCACGAAAAAAGCATTTGCTTTTACTCAGCACGTCCAGCTAGCTGTATTTTTCATGAGTGCAATGTACGCAATTTTAGGCATTCAATTCTGTTAATATTTCTTTTAATTTATAAATATTTCCTCATAAGTCAGTTTGAAACGCCTTTTAATGGAAAGCATTCGTGTCACTATGATATATCATTATATGATGATGTTTTTGTTTCATATACTTTAACCTTCTTCATTTATATTATGCAAGAGCATGTATTGCATTTGAACAATAAAACGAGGCAAATTATTAACAAACAAGTTGATGAAACAAGAATATCAATAGTCTCGTTTAAAGTCATCATTTCGTAAGTTCTATGGTAGATACGATGACCTTGTCAGCAAATACAATTTATCACTGAGTCAAAACTGACTGACGTTTTCCATACTAATTGTAAGTCCATTATTTATACACTGAATTGACGATGGATTTTTCCGTTTTTTCCCATGGAGCACTCGGCGGTTGTGACCGGTCAGCAGGGGATGCTCACTCCTCCATGGCAGCTGAGCCCACCTCCGATGAGTTGGAGGTCCTTGTTTGCTCTGCCCCTATTTTTTTTTTTTATTGTTTTATGGACTTTTGATCTTGAATTCAGTTCATTATCTCAATATATGTCATTCTAATACAGTATCAAATAACAAAATTATCACATAGTTTTTTTCTCATACTTTTTCAATATATGTTGATGCCTTTCCATATCTTTTTTATAACATATGCTGATATTTTAATTACGGGTATAACATTTTATATATGTGCTTTACGCCTTAACTTTATCTTATTATGCTGATAATTTTCATTTTAAGATGATACTTTGTCCTTAAATGCTAGCATCAAAATCTTGATCACACATAATATTATGACACCTTAACATTATACCATGCTAAGTTTGTAATTTAAAGTGTGCTAATTTTTTTTTTTATTCAAAATCATTTTCTTTTTAAAATATTTTAATGGATTATGAAAGATACCACAGAGTCTGTCACATCTGTTTCATATTTGGATATTTTACTTTAAAAATACGCTAATGGTAATATAACAACTAATCTCTATGATGAACGTGATGAATTTGACTTTTTAGCGTCATGTTCCCTTACTTATGCAGCAATATACCTTAATCACGTGCGTACAAAGCGTATATCTCTCATTTGATTCGATACGCAAAAACATGCTCTACATATCTACAATTTCTAAAACGAGGTTAATTATTGACAAACAAGTTGATGAAACAAGAATATCAGCAGGCTCGTTTAAAGTCATCATTTTGTAAGTTCTATGGTCGATACAATGACCTTGTTAGCAAATACAATTTATCATTGAGTCAAATGTTGACTGACGTTTTTCATACTAATTGTAAGTCCATTATTTACACACTGAACTGACGACGGATTTTCCCATTATTTTCCGATCATGACAAGAAGCACACAGCGGATGTGACCGGACGGCAGGGGATGCTCACTCCTCCAAGGCACCTGATCCCACCTCTTTTGAGGTCCGTGTTTGCTCTGCTCCTTTTTGTATTTGTCTTTTGGACTTTTGAGCTTGAGTACTGTTCGTTATCTCCATATATTTAATTCAAAGCAAAACTTTCGCTATAAGCAAGCTTGATGCAAGTACATGTACATGTACATTCAAAACACGTGAAAAACATTCTGTGTTTATTGGAGAAAACGCTTATCAATTTGTTGAAAGAGAAAAATAGCAACAGCTATATTTAGTATACTGAGTACTCTCTAAAAAATTGATCTATTTTTACTGAAATGAGGTGAAGTTAACGAATATTGATCGATCTGCTAAAAACTAGTAACAATTTAATCTGTTAAGAGGACATATACACGTGGATCAGATATTGTAGAGATGGGATCAGGTGCCTAGGAGGAGTAAGCTAGCTCATAGTCGATCAGTCATACTTGCATTGGGCCATCTGTATTGATCGAGGTGACGGAACATGTCATTGTCAAATTTAGTACAAAAATTATCTTTCAATCAGTGTGAAACAAGTCAGCCAAAATACCACTCAGTTACAGCTAAAAATAGTTAATAAGGCCATTATAACAGCTTTAGCTGACTTCTAACGAGGACTGGTTATTATAGTCCTTGTAACATCGCCATCTCCGTTAGTTGCTTGCCTCAGTTATAAAAATAACTAACTGAATGTCAAGTTGTTTGCCATGGCACATGTTTTCTAGTTTTTTCATAAATCCTCTTCATAGGATTATAAAGGTCAGCTAATAAAGGAGTGGAAATAATATTTTCAGAACACAGGCATTCTAAAATTAAATATCTAAACTCTTTTTCAAGATATGATAGAGGTGATGAATCCAACCGTGAACTTCACTGACTTTTGATACTCCTGTCACCTGCATATTGGGTGAATATCTTTTAGTTAATTCGATACGCAAGAGCATGCTCTACGTATGAATTAATGACAAACAAATAAATGAAACAAGAATGCATACAGTCTCGTCCAAAGTAATCATTTTGCAAGCTCTATGGTCGATACAATGTCCTTATCAGCAAATTTATCATAAGCTCTAAACTTGTAGCCCCATTTTTTCAATACAAACAATATATAATGTATTGTCCACACGCACTGAAATGAGCTCCTGCATATTTTATCTCAAAACTTTAGGAAATAACATCAAAGCATCCTCATAACTCGAAGATTTACGAGTAATGCAAACAAACTGACAACGTTTCAGTATATAATGAAGGAATATCAGCATATGAAGAAAAAAGAGCATCAGCGAATAATGGAGACATGAAGTATATAATGTCATGGCATCACTTCATGTAAAAGATGAAACATATGGAGATAACGAACAGTATTCAAGCTCACAAATCCATTACACAATATAAATCATTAGCAGAGCAAACACAGACTTCTAAAACATCAGAGGTGGGATCAGGTGCCATGGAGGAGTGAGCATCGTCTGCCGACCGGTCATATCTGCCGTGTGATCTTTGGCCTGATCAAGAAATGATGGAAAATCCTAAGACAATTCAGTGTGTAAAAATATTGGTTCAGCAATTGGTATGAAAAAATGACTTGACTTTGACTAAATGATATATTCTATTTTCTGACAAGGTCATTGTGTTGACGATAGAACTTGCAAAATGATGACTTTAAGGATATCCGATCCTCAGCCAGGAAGGATAACTCCAAAAATTAATATTTAATTTGAAATGTATCAAAATGAAGCTTGAAAATGAAATTTTTTCATGCAACAATTTTCATTGTATTCATCTTTATAAGATTCAAGGTCTTTGGAAGTCTTCGAAAAGGTCTTGTAAAAGTTGACATTTGTATCCTATAAAAGGAGAAAAAAATTATACAGTTTTAGAGAAATTAGATTTTCTTGAATCCAGCCTTAGATACCAATGCTAATTAGCATGATATGAAATGAGAAGTTATGTGTGGTGTCTTGCAATGATAGCAAAAGCCTTTTATACTATATATTATAGAATACATGACGGAAATAGAAGACAAAAAATACCAAATAAGTATAAAAATCATGATAGTTTCTCTGAATGCCTGGATACCTATCGTTTTTTAACCTAAAATATATTTGTTTATCAATTTGCAATTAGAAAATGCATTGCTGATATTCCAATTCGCTTTTTCTGCAAAAATATTGGAGATTTGACAATTTTCCCTATATGATATGATTAACTTTAATCTTTAACTTTAAAGAGACATTATGGATAAATTTACATAACTTTGTGGATTCAGAGATACTTTTATGAGTATTTTTGATTACTTAATTAACTGCTAATTTTATAAACCTGAGGATCGGACTACTGTAAATCATTTTTTTATTCGCGAGAACTTTATTTTCGCGTAATTACGCGAGTCTGTCTGCTCGCGAAAATTTTATTCTCGCGTATAATTGTATTATTAATGTTTATATACAACAGAAACCACAGCTTGCGAAAATTTTGTCTCGTTAATAAAAACTTAATAGCTTAGTCGCGAAAATAAGGTGTCGCGAAAATATAGTGATCTACAGTACCTTAAACAAGACTGTTGATATTCTTATTTCATCAACCTATTTGTCAATAACTTACAAATAACTTTTAGAAATGGTTCATCGAATCAACTGAGAATAAGCATACAATGAAGAAATATCAACACGTAATGTCAGAGTATTTTCGAGTTAAAAAGTATTAGTATATAAAAACAAAGTATCTAAAATGTACCGCATATCAGAGTTAAAAGTTACAGGAAATATCGGCATAGACAAAAGGTGTCAGCATGTTATAAAGAGATATGAACATGTAAAGAAAAAGTCAGAACAGAAATATATAAAGTCAAGAGGAAAAGAGAAAGTACCAGTCTAGTAAGTCGATAGGAAAAGAAAAAAGTACCAGTATACAAAGTCAAGAAATGAAATTAAACCAATAAATAAAGTCAAGAGGAAAAGAAGTATCAATATGCAAAAATGGACAGCATGTAAGGAGGAAGTTATAGCATGTCAGTAATTAACAAATAGCAGCTTAGAAAACCCATACGTGGAGGAATCAACATCCCCTGTCAGCTCGTCACACCTGCCGTGTGCTTCTTGTTTTAATCTGGAAGTCGGAAACATCTGTGGACAATTCAGTGTGCAAATAATGGTCTAAAAATCTGTCTAAACCTGTAGACAATTCAGTTTGTAAATAGTTCTCTAACTTTTGGCTTGAGATCCATTTTTTTTATCAAGTGTCCTTTTTCATTTAGTTATCTTCTTCTTGATGACATTTAGAGAATGTAATGTGTATCTTATCAAATGAACGTAAAATTTCAAACAATACAGAGTATTTCTTTTTATTTCAGACATTCAATACACGCCTTCACAACATGCCTGAGAAAACTCGGGCGACCCTGGGAGGGTGTCAGAGGTTTGAGTGTCGGGTGATTGGATACCCCCGTCCAACCATACAGTGGTTCAAGGATGGCCGTAACATCACCAGAGATGACCGGTACGAGTTCGACTATTCTGTGGAGGGAATCATCACCATGGTGATTTGTAATGTGACTGAGAAGGACCAGGGCGTGTACTCCTGCAGGGCGGAGAATTCTGAAGGCTGGGCAGCCACCGCCGCCTTCCTCAATGTCAGAAGTAAGAACTGCTTATATTTTAGACACAACAACCTTGCATAAATAAAAATTCTTTGAAGATTAATGCAAAAAGTATAATATATAATACATGTACTAGTATTTATACGAAAGAAAAACTTCATGTTCCATTTTCAAATGACATTTATGAACGTGTATCCCAGCATACGGGGACAGAAAGGGGGGTCGAGGTATGTTTTTTACCCCATTTTCTCAATTTTATGAATATACTTCACCAGAAAGCATGTGCCTACGGAAGAAACCATTATCTAAGATTCCGTACTTCAACAAAGTCTTCAACACAATACCGGGTATCAGTGCAAGAGTGTGCATATATTTTCGTGGGGTCAAATTTTCGGTTTTAGGAAAAATATTGGTTTGTGGGGATTTGAATTCGTGGATGCAAATATTTAGTAGAAATGCATATGGAATTTTACATTTCGTGGTGGTCATAAATTCACAGATCTCTCCATACCTCGAAACAACGAAAATTAACCCCCGCGAAATTTAGTGATTTCACAGTGTACACCCTCTTTTCTTAATAATGTTAAATGCAAATAATTACCATTGAAGTATTATTCATTCAGGTTAATATAAGCGACAGAAAGCATTTAAAAGGACCTAAATGCCAAACCAAAAATTAACTAGCTTAGAAATAAAGAATAGAAATTGAAAAAATTTTTGACATTCATTAACAGAATTGGAGCTAGATTTGCAAAGATAGAAAGCTAGATTTGAATTTACCCTAAATGATGTGCACTGGTCTAAATTAACGTGAAAGAGGGGGTATACATGTTGCAATGAAAATTTTTTAGATAACAAACCGTATATTCAAGATCAAAAATCCATAAAACGATACAAAATAGGAGCAGAGTAAACATGGACCTCCAAAACTTCAGAGGTGGGATCAGGTGCCATGGAGGAGTGAGCAACCCCTGCCGACCGATCACTCCTGCCGTGTTCTCCTTGTTATGATCAGGAAATAACGGAAAAGTTCGTCGTCAATTAAGTGTATACACCCTGTACACAGCATTGATTTTTTTGTCCTTATTCATAGGAACTGTTTTATTTATAGATAATTTATACAGACGTTTATAGAGAAAACACGTATTAAACCGAAACATTTTTATGATAAAGCAAAGCTTTGTTCTGATTTGTGATCATACACAGAGTGTAGCGTCAAGCTTGCTCTGATACTCAAAATGTGTTGAACTGTGTGATAAAGGTAGATTCATGGCTATGTCATGATGTAAATTTTGAATTTACCAGGTGGCAGTAAATACAAAATTTACAACTTGATTTACTGCCACCCTGTAAATTCAAATTTACAGCATGACAGGTATCCATTTACTTCTTAAATAATGTGTTCTTCTGTGAGGGTTTGCTTTCTGTCGGAAAATATCTATAAATTGAGAAATGGGACAAGACATACCTTGACTCACTTTCTATCGCTTCTAAAGCATAAACCAAATGTACATATACTACTCAGTATGTTGTTACATACTGAGTAGTGTATGTATATACCGGCAGTACACCCCGTATGTGTGGATGGCGTTTAGTTCATTTATATGTTTTGATCTTGATTGACAAATGCATTTTATGTCTATTGCAAAGTTATGTTGATCATTTTAAAATTCGCCCTGAATCCCCAAGGAGAGTTAAAATTAGAGTTATAGTATTCACTGCTTCTTTGAGAACAGCACGGTTTACTAGATTTGATTTTAAAATGAAAAAAAAAACTTTTAGAAGTTGATAGCTATATATATATATACAATATTTTTACAGCACAACACAATGCGTGTGGTATCACTTTCTTGATTTAAACAAATACTTACCCGATCTCACTAATATACTCCAATTAAAAACAATCTCCTAATAAGGAAATAATTTTCTATACAGTGTTGGTAAAAAATGGAAGCGTATCTTTAAATCACTTTGAAAGTATAAAAAAAATAATATTTCATTGCAGATTAGAAAAAAATCTTGAACGAAACATGATATTTTAAAATAAAATTAAAATGACATAATTTTTCA
>NW_026924453.1:0-23621 GCF_032062105.1 Saccostrea cuccullata
AGCGATAGTCAATGAATTATTTTGTAAGAATTTAAAAATATATATACATTGTATATGTCTCTAGAATTAAATTTTTAAAAATGCGTAATAAACTCGCACATTTTTCTGCTATTTGATACCTGTAATTACTCGGCGAATCACTGGTTCAGATAAGGTTTTTGCAGTTAGATAATACTGACAATCTAAATTATGTAAAATATGGAGATATATATAACATACAGTAAACTCGAAAATCTACTAAACAGGCAGATATGTCTGATGAGATTAATTAATTAAGTTAGACAACATGATTAACTTAAACGCTGAATACAAAAATCACCAGCCAAAATTTTTGGCAAATGAAATGTATACTTTTAGTACGAATATTATTCATTCTGAAAATTTTTATAAAAATAAAAAGAAAAAAAACAGTTTGCAAAAAAAATTGATATTTAGCGATTTTAGAATTCCCTTTCCCCCCCCCCCCCCCTCCTTCTAAAAATCAATACGGATCAGCTGGATAAAACTTGATCTGAAGTCTGCAAATTTATCTTATTTTTTTAAAAAATCTTAATATACAAATACATGTTCATTTGTGTCTGAAAAAGAATAAATAAATTAACAAGGTACATTTAAGCTTATAATTATTGTTGTGTTGAAACCTGGAAGATGAATTTATCTTGATATCAGTTGAGTGGGTTATACCTTGTTGTAGTCAGAGCTGAAGAATTTGAAAGGTGTGATAAACATACGGCGCGCCTGGTCCACCAGCAGAGACCCAATTTATTTTTTTTAAACACTTAACTTTAATTAGCCAAGAATGTTTCAAACACAAGAGAAATTCTTTTCGCATAATAGATTTAGGGTCACCTAGTGTCATGGGATTTTATTGACAGGTGATGCACGAGTATTTCGTGTGTACAGCATATACAGAGAATGAATTGATTGCATTTAATGTGTTGAATATGAACCAACTTCCTTCTTCAATAACAAAATGTAAACCGTTATCATAGGGAATTCTTGTTTGGAAGGTTGTGAGTTCCATTTCTGATTGCAGGATTTATCAGGAAGTGTTGTATTGTGAAATACTGATTCAGTCGTATGGTAGCTATTAGCGAAGGTTAACGTTTCTCAATACGGTGTATTTCCATTAATGAACTCTTCAGAACAATAGGCGCGTTTGGTCGTCTGACTGGGACAGTATCCCAGATAGCAGACATTTTGGGCCAACACTGGTAAAAGGTTGTATGGTTGGCGTTGGGGGGGGCTAGTTGGGCCAATGTTGGACCTATGCTATCATGTCAAATTTCTCGACCATGACAGAATTCCTATATTGACCCAACGTTGGTCCAACATAAGCAATTTCCATTCACTTTACTTTCCAAGGAAGGAAGGATGCTTTGGGCCCAAAGGGCCCAATGTATGTAATACAAGCTTAAAGAAAATGTCTTTTCAAATTTGGGAGTTGTATGTTGGGCCAAAGTGGGCCCCTGTTTTTAGTTCACCCGTAAAGAATGTGTCAAATCAAATTGGTAGTTGAATGTTGGTCCAACGTTGGCCCAATGTTTGTATATACTCAGCAGAAAGTGTCTTATCAAGTTGGTAGTAGTATGGTGGCCCAACGTTGGCCCAATGATTGTAATACACCCTTAAAGAAAGTGTCTTCTCAAGTTGATAGTTGTATGTTTGCCCAACGTTGGCCCTATGATTGTAATACACCCGTAGAGAAAGTGTCTTATCAAGTTGGTAATTGAATGTTTGCCCAAAGTTGGCTCAATGTTAGCAAGAATGTTATTTTGCTTAGGTGTTTCAAAGATGGGATATTTATATTGGGCCAACGTTGGTCCAATTTTTATATTGCCAACTAAATGATGGTGTCAATTTTATAATACGCTGCTGAGCTTTACGTTGGGACAACGTTGGTTTCAAATATTAATTTAGATGTATATTCTGAAATATTTAAGAGGATATTCTATGTCCATGCTTTCCATTGGATGATTGCTTTTGTTTAGATATGATATTTTCAACATTTTAACTTTGAACTTAAGTGATCACAGGACCAAAGAGTGTTTTATTCTATTTTTTTAATTGTGTGCAAGCTTATTTATTTGTAATAAAACGCTTAAAATTATGATTTTTTTCATGAGCGTTATATTCATGAGAATGTAGAGAAAACTGAATAAATGTTAGTTAAAGTTTTCAGGAAAAGGATGTGAATCCCAGATAGCAGAACATCGTTGTTCCAATCTTACATTATGCTTGTATTATCGCTGTTGGGTTACCTTTATTGGGCCAACAATGGTCCAACATGGAATATTGATAGTAGGCTATGTATAATGCGGCCAGTGTTGGGCTAACTGATGGCGTTGTATCATAAAACTAATATCGTGAGAGAAAATATTGTTGGGGGATTGGCATCGGCCCCAAGTTGGCCCAATATACCATGAATCTGGCTGAGCATCTTGGGTAGACAACATCCGGGCTACTTGTACTTTCCGCGCCATTTTAATCTGACACGAGCGTAATGAGACTGATGCCTTGCATATCTGCATCCTCTTTGTAAGTATTTATAATATGTTTGCTTCGAAACAGCTTAATTTAAACGTTTATAGTTTAAACGATATCGTGTACAAATCTGTGTAAATCATTGCAGAGGCCAGGTGCCGTTGAGTCAACACTGTCCGAGATAGCAACATTGGGCCAACGTTGGGCCAGTGTCATCGGTCACACTGGGCCAATGTTGGCGAATGACATTGGCCCAATGTAAGTTTGCTTATCGGCTCAATGTTGGCCCGATATGTTGTGCCAACGTTTGCCCAATGTAGAGTGTTATTGCTACAGATATTAGCCCAACGTTGCGACAACAATGTCCAATTGAATGCGACATTGGGCCAATCTTGGCCCAACGTCAGCAAGAACATTGGGCCGATGTTGGCAAATGACGTTGGCCCAGTGTCATTTTGCTCATTGGCCCAATGTTGGCCAGATATATTGGACCAACATTTGGTCAATGTGTATAAACATTTAATTGTTACAAATCTGTATATTAAAGCTGACATGAACTCTTAAAAAGGTATCATTTTTCATCTTTGTACGACTTACTACATTCCTGTGCGCCTTCGTCCGCCATATTTCTTCGATTCCGCCATTTTTAAATCGAACCTTTTTGGCCACCTGTACCTGCTATATAAAGCCTGGTACATTTGTTTCACTTGAGTGATTTTCTAGCCTGGCTGCCGACATGTACACATCTCTGATAGCATAGTATTGAGAAATCCATAAACTGACCAAATACGTGTTGTAAAAATCCAACAAAAACTAGAACTATACTGACAGTAAATTATTTTTGAGTGCATTAGCCGCAATATAGAAAAACAACACTAACACGGAATACGTTCATGTACAGCAAGAATCGTTTCGTTTGGACATGCACGCGTGCAGGTCGAAAATACGCATCGAACGCAGTGATAAAACTAATTTACCTGAATACTGCTATCGTTACAGGAATGTGCACATGTCGAAAGAAATGTCCTATTTTACTTTTATTGAAATATGCATCTCAGAAATCATGTAATCCATTGCTAACTCAACAGTAAAAAATTGTCATTACATAGTACTTGGACACACGTGGTCCATGCCGATTAGTTTATTTGGTCAGGGAAAATTTCAAAGGTGGAAAGCTTAGTGGTATTTTGGTTGATTGAAAAAAATGCAAATTTTTTTTTTTCCAGAAATAAATATTAGTCTTTTATGTAAATATTGTGAATAAAATTTATGAACATGGCTTAACTATATCAAATTTACTGTATAGCATGCATCATTACGAATCTTTCATCTTTTGAAGAGAGTTTTCTGTGAAAGATCTAGAGGGGGTTAATAAAACATGCATAACACTCTACTAAAAAAAATTTAAACAAACGTTTGAAAAAGATCGGATGTCTTCACGATCAATTATTTTCAAATAAATACTGTGTACTGGCATTATTTTTTTTAAATATAGACCTAATATAACTTGATTTAATATTATTTATGATTTTATACACAATAAACGAATTTGATTCTGTGGTAAAACTGATCAAAATAGAATTGAATGTGAATTGTATTTCTTGAAATATAATATGAATGATTAAACGTCAAAGCATTTTAGAAGGGAGGGAAACTGCCAGTGAGAATACCACATTCTACCTAAATTTAGCTTCTTCTTTTTTTTTAATTCCTCTTGTCTAAATATTTTTTGTCCAGATTCCTTACCTGAGAAGGTATTTGAGAAAGTACCGAATGTTCCTATTCCTCTGATGTTTATTTCACGTTTATTTCCCCTTCATTTGGGCTTTGAAGTTTATTATCTTGTCAAACGTAAAATTATTATTCCAATTTTTGTATAAGTTTCGACATACCCGCCTGAAAAAAATCCTAGATCTGTCCCACGGGCTAATAAATGGTACGGTACAAAATGCGTTGGATTACAAACTATTTAAAATGCGCTACACTTAAGGAATTACTGTCTTATTTATGCTTTGATTCCGCCAATCCATGGGCTCCAAGTCTGCTTCTCTCTAAGTGTTGTCCTGCCTTGCACGTGGTTTTTTTGGAACCGCGCCAAAACATTCATGAGGAAATCAATTACATTTACATTTGGTAATTTTATCTCGGACAAAGACATTGGAAATGTAAATATGGGTGGTTAAAGGAGAGAGAAAAAGAGAGAGATAGATCAATGTTCAAAAGAGTAAATAAAAATTCTCTGTATTCAATCAGGTTTCAAGAATCCCTATACCCTTGCTAGAGAGGTTAAAGATGAGTTGTTTAGGAAGGGACTTGGGATTACAAAGTTTATATCTTTGTACAAGGAAAGACTGTTTATATCTACTTTCAAAATTGTAATGCTTTTTTGAAAAACAAAGTGTTTTTGTAAAAGCACATTGTGTGACAATTTTTCCAAATTACGTGCATATCTGACAAAACCTATTTATTCTAAGTTAAAGAAAACTATTACAAGATTGAAGAATAAGGCTTTCTTCCCAAAACCTAAGTATAGAAACAAAAAAGATACTTGTATCCGAAAATTGAAAGAAGTAAAAGAATATTTCAGTTTTGTAGTGATCAATGTCTAGAAGATGAATATCATTGTTTGCTCGAATGTTTATGAAACTTTAAGAAAAAAAAAATACCAAACCATATTATTTCAGATCTCCAAATATGTACATGCTTACTAAGTTACTCAGCTCTCGTGATGTAAGTGTTTTACATGTAATTGGTTTAGGAAAATTTATTCTCCAATGATGAAATTGAACTAAGAAATAATGAATAATTTAATTTATATGCATACACGTATTATGTGCTATAGTTATTTTTTCAATAATTGAGAATGTGGAGTCAGACAGATGAATAATATATATAGATAACGGTCATGTCAATTATTTCTGCCCCCCCCCCCCCACTTAAAAATACAAATGCCTAAATGTCAATCTAAACAGGGGATGGCCTTTCTCCGCGTACGAGTTAAAGAACGTACAGATGTTCACATAAAAATTTGCTTAAATGTTTTTAAGTCTTGATCTAAATAAATACCATATATCAAATCATACTCGGTTTAGATTTGGAGATTAGTGTTAAAATAATAAATTTTAATTGACAAATGAATTTTGAGATGCAAAACAACTGCAGACTACATATAGAATGTTTATTAGAACTAGATAGACAAATTTCAGTTATAAATTATGAGCAGCAGTTAAAATACTTTAGTCCCCCCTCCCCCCCCCTTCAGCCGCGCAAATACCAAATAACTTCTTTTTCCACTTGTGATATTTCCCCTGATCAAAATCTGATCAGCACGGACTAAGTGTATCGACGTGCAAGACTGTACGGAGTAGTGGCAGTATGTTTACTATTGAGTTTTTATGGAATTTATTTCTTTTTTGTGATGCATATTTCAATAAATGGATCTCAGGGTGTATATCACTTGACTTGTGCACATCTTCGAGCCGATGCAGTTATCTTATTACCAGGTCTGCAGGTATGGGTATGTTTACAGTGTTCGACGCGTTTTCTCGACATGCATAAACTGCATAAGACCTGCAAATCAAAGACGCCGTTTGTATTGTTCCATTCAAATGATAATAATTTCAAATTGTGTTTACGGGTTTTACTGCTTTTTATTTCAAGTTTATTCTGCATAAATTTGCACACTATTTTTCTTTTTTGCATTTGATTAAAATCAAGAATTATTCAGAAGTATGATTATTATGTGTTGTTTGTTGTGGTTTTGAAACGTCTTGATCAACTCGTGTATTCTCAAATTCTTGACCATCGCAGATGTGCACAAGTCGACAGCCAAGCCAAAAAATCATTCAAGCGTAACGAGCGCATTGGAGTACATATCGTTACAATAAGACTAGGTATCTATAAGAAATATGGCGGAATACGGCTCTAGTTGGTATGAAACAAGTCGTACATAGATGAAAATTTTGCGTTTTTAAAAATTCATGTCAGCTTTAACAAATCCGATAGTCTCTAAAATCAGAAAAAAAATCTACCACCAATCCTTCTTGAAAATACAAGTTAGCTAAAATAAATTTACAAAGCCTGTTAAAATTCTTAAAATTTTTCAAAAAAAAAATTATCAGTGATTAAATTTATTGTTTCTATCAAGAAAAATAAATGAAAGTATAAAATAACAAATGTGTTTTGATACAGCTAAACCAATAAATAATTTGCCCCTTATTTAGATTGAAATTTGTGTTTAGTAGAATAAGTCTATATTTTTTTAATGGTATACACTTTAAGTCGGCACATGATCAAACATGTTGAAAATGTTGAATATGTTGAAGTTAAAAAAAATATATTCAGTACTAAAACATAAATTCGGTTCTTTCATTTAAAACGTGTTCAGTGTATCCATTGAACCGACAAATTTTCTAAACATGTGTTTTACTTTGAATAATGATTTATATGGGGCAACATTGAATCAGTGTGATGATGATGATAAGCGTGAAATTTTTATGCATAAATGTCTTCATCATGCAAGCTAATCGCTTAATCACACCATGAAACAAAAAAGACGGTTATTCCTAATTGACAGCTTAAAATTATTGTGAAATACTTGTAAATTTAATCAATGTTTACTCTTTACTGAGAAAAGTAACAAATGTATAAAGTACAAAATACTACAATTTTAGTGCTACTGGAGATTCTAAAAAGATATTGATAACACAATCAAAGAATGGCTAAGGTATGCCAAGGACAGGGATAAGGGAGGCAAAAGCGGGCAGAAAAAAAAGAAGGGGAGGGGAGACTTGGAGAGAGAAGAGGGACGGAGGGGGATAGATTGAACAGGCAGTACCTAACATTTTTCTGTTATTTTGTGACATCCCTGTAGTTCTCTCCTTTTCTGTGTCTGTTTGTCGGTAACAAACACGATGAAAATGCCAAAACATTTTTTTGTGTAAGTAAACAAAATTGCGGGATTCATTTAAGTATTATTTTGAGAACAGGATGGCTTTGTTTATTTTTTAGACGTGCTTAAATTATTGATATCTGCAATTTACTGAACTTGTGCATAAAGTTACATCACAGAGGGAGTATACAGTCATGTAACCCAAATGTTTCCTTCAAGTTAGCATCAACTTTCTGTTCTTTATTAATGTTTTCTTCATGCACTGAGTAATAAAATATTAGTATTTTATAATACTATTTTATATTCAGATTTCTTTTTCCTCATTAATTTAATTAATGTAGAGCTACTTACAAGGCAATACTTGTTGATGGTAATTCTATGAGATATTGTGAATATGTATTGAACTATTAATCTAGCATATATAGTATTAAAGGGCTTTTACCATTAAACTGTACTAAAAAACTACTATAACCTCATTATATATAGTTTGTTATTCAATTTGGAGGACAAATGGCCAACCAGTGAAGAAAAATGAGCTGTCCTGATGGAGAGCCAATAAGCTACAAACCAACGTTGGCCAAAACGGTGTTTGCCTAATATTGAAAGAATAAGTGGCCAAACAATGGCTCAATAATATCCGTTCGTTGGTCCAACAATAAGCCAACAAGTTGGTCCGATGAGCAAATTACCGCTGGCCCAACATTAATTGCTTACAATGGCCCAAATGTACAAAAATGACGTTTGCCCAACATTGAAAAAAATATTGGCCCAACAGTGGCCCAATATTAACTGTTACATTGGCCCAACAATAATTCAACAAGTTGGTTTGATTAAGGGCCGATGAGCAAAATTTCCGCTGGCCCAACATTAACTGCTTACAATGGCCCAACTGTACAAAAATGACGTTTGTCCAATATTAAAGAATACAATGGCCCAAAATGGGCCCCAAAATTAACTGTTACATTGGCCCAACAATAAACCAACAAGTTGATTTTATTAAGGGGAGAGCAAAATTTCCGATGGCCCAATGTTGAATGCATACGGTGGCCCAACATAAGGAGCATTGTTGGCCCAACAAAGGTCCAATAACATCCTGCTATCTGGGAGGGCATTGCGGGGTTTTACAAAACATGCCAGTTTCAATCCAATTTTAAATATTAAGTGCATTTGTCATTCCAACTAAAGAACAGAAGAACTAAAATACATGTGTAAAAGAGTGAAAACACCAAATTAATCGTTCATTAATAATAATAAGACATTTCTGAGGTATGTGTATTGACTTTAAATGTACCATTACGATAAATAGATACATACCATCACCAATAGATGTACATTAATATCCTTGTCATCTCTACTATTGATTTAGAAAAAGTCTACAGCAATAAAATATTTCATATGCATTTTGTTTGGATTTGTTCATCGACATTCAACGTGTTGTTTACATGTTTATGTAACGTTTATCCCAGAAATCCCGCGAGATTTGTACATTCTCCGACTTTTTCACAAAAGAGCGCACTAAGAACTATAACTCTTCAATAGTGGAAATAGAACAAATTGCGAGTCAAACTCTGAGGTCAAAGGGTGCAAAAAATGTTGTTTTCCATAGGAAAGACTTGTCTCAATAACTACACCTGTGAAATGTGAAAGTCCAAGCACCAACCATGGTGAAAAGGTAAAATTTGTTGCAACACGGGATGTTTTGTCACAAAAAATACCTCTGCGGAATATAAAGGTCATACTCCTTATTGTTCAAAAGCTATGACCAAGTCAAGAAAAAGGTAAAAAATATTTATTCAAATGAAATGGAAATGTCATGATAAATATACATGTAAAGTATGAAAAACCTTGCACCAACTATTAAAAAGTTATGTCCTGGGTTAAAGTGTGGTAATGTTTTGCAAAAGTATGTCAAATTCCAAGATCAAGGTCAAGAGACCAAACATGTAGGTACCAATAGAAATGCATTGTTAAAATAAATATACATGTGAGATATAAAAGCAGTTATAGCTTCAACCGAACAAGAAGTTGTGGGCAATTTTACTGTTTTTGCGGACAAACTGACGGATGGATATACAGAGGGACAGAACTACAGGACAACAAGAGTCAAAGGGGCCATAACGCTCACATGAGCAACTGGCTATATGTAAATGCAAAAATCAGTTCAGTGCTGAAAAGTTTGAATATACCAGCAAAAGTGGGTTCACTTCAGGGGTGGGGATCGTTCAGACTTTAATTTATACTTCCAATGAATGCTTTTAAATGGACATGATACATTTTTTTTTGTTCATAAGATGAACTTTTTTATTGATATATCCTCAATATTCCTTTGTTTAAATATGATCCACATGAATGGCTCTTCTATTCTCCTGATTGGACATGATTTGAACAAATTTAAATCTACATTGCCTTTTTTGCTGCTTTTATATAGATGATTAATAAAGACTTTCTTGTGAAGAATTTTCACGATTCCTTCTATGCATTCCTACATAATCCTTGATCACTCATTGTGGCCACACTCAACCCCGCAGGTCTTGATTTGAACAAACTTGAATCTACATTACCCGAGGATGCTTTGATATCAATTATATATAAACAATTGATTTTTTTCTGTTCTCGAAAAGAAGAATTTCGAGGAAACTCTCAATGGTCTCAAGTGTTCGGTAATAACAATTAGAAGCTCGTCATGGATAATATGTGACGAGTAAAAAATTCTACTATTAGACGTAGACCAAAAGACATTCAATAAATAAATATAATAATTAACGTGTTTTCAGATCTTCATACTTAAACATTTTTATTAATAGGATTGAGCCTTGACTTTTGTAAAACAAAATATTAAATAGAATAAAAAAGTGTCTTTGTAATGCACTCCATAGATTTTCTATTTCAATTCAATTTTGATACGTCCAAAAAGAACAGTTTAGTAAAAATATCCGACTGTGTTTGCATAGTAGAAAATGTTTACTCTTAATTTTACTAGACAAAGGGCAACAAGTTTTGTTTGATTTAGTGCCTGTTAGCGATTTTTTTTTTTACAAAATAATTTCTATTTCAAAACTCCGTATGCCTATGATATGCCTGTGATGACTGATTAAATCTATATTATTTCTGTTGCATACAATATTAATCGTTAAAACCTCTCTAATGTTTGTGCTGTGAACTCCAATAACAGCATAGGTGATTATTTTTTTCATGTACTTCTTAATCAAGTAAGTTCTTATGGTAGTTACATGTATATACTTTGTCACTCTGGGGAATAGACTTATATCTCGTTAACTATTTACTTACCTAGGAGCAAAAACAGAAGACCAGCTAATATTACTGTCATCGTATCCCTGTTGAAATAAATAGAAAATTATTATTATCAACTTACTGACATAAAAAAAAGAAACAGCATATTTTTAATTAAACATTCTTTAAATCGCGCAATATTCTAAACTGAACCGTGATCGACCGATGAGTAAATTGTGAGGGAAGGCGGTGACTGGTGATCGATGAATGAATGGTAAAAGCAGCAAATACAGAGACTGCAAACCGAAAAATAAAATTTCTAAAATGCATTTTTTAAATTGATAAAATGCAGAGGAAAAATGTTTTAAAATACATATATTTAGGAAACTTTAAACCATCTGTATATTGTTTACAAGACATCCATTGCACAGAATCAGAGAAAAATATCAGTCTATACCTTATGGGTAAATAATATACTTATCAGCTCAGGAAAATCAAATGCAAGTGGGACATAAATCCTTTTTTATAACATAAATGAAATAAAAATGTCTACTCATTAAAGTGATGATGAAGGAAATTTAATCATATAAAAAAATTTTAAAAAAGGTGTATAACATAAATAACTGTGCTTTATTTTTATGGTTAAAATAAGTTTTAGCAGAAAATTTTAGACCATTTTATTATCATGTTTCAGTACGGGAATGTAATATAGGATTACCAGTTAAATTGTAAAAAAAACTAGTATGTTAGAAAAAATATATCCTATAAACAAACTGTGAAATATAAAGAAAATAAAGTCAAAATTTAATTTTGTAGATCCCTAGAGGCTAAAAAATCCAAATGCAAAACAATATATACATGGAGTAGGAAGAATCAAGTAAACTATTGCAAGGTAGACTTGACTTTGTTTAGTATCAGAAGAACGCCTGTCAGTTGTAAATGATGTTTAAATGAAGCCAGGCTAAAGGACTGATCTCTTTTCTAAAATTAAATATCACCATTAATTGATTTAAACGTGGGAAGGTATTCTGGTGTTTGAATGATTTCTTATCGAGAAACACATAAATCGTTCAATAGTAAATGTTGAAAATGCACAAAATTTATGAATGATGAAAACAGTTTTCCACATCTTTCTTTGATGTCCTATTGATAAAAAAAGTATTGTAGTTGTTTGCAAAAGCAGTAGAGAAAGGAGCTATGACAAATAAAGGATCAACTTAATTCGTTAACTACATAATATGTTTCCCTATAACCATTTGTCAATCTATTTCGATATGATAAATAATCTTGAGACAGATTTAGAGGAAATTAGAAAAAAATACTTTAATTTTTGTTAAGTGGTCATTGTTAGTGAATAGAGGATGTGGATAAACCTGCAAAATATTTTCAAACACTAGAACAAGAAATTACGCCAATAGAAATCTCAACGACTAACTCAATAACTATGGTATATTTGGAAACAAACAACAAGAGTTTTTGGAAGAACTAAAACAGAATTTGAAAAAAACTATACGAAAATATAAAAATCAAGAATTCGATGACATATATCCTTACTCCAAAAGTATGTTGTTCCCAAAATAATTAATTGCCTTAAAAGATTTAAGGATGCGTAAATTACAATAAAGGAAGAATTTCAAGTTAAAAAAAATAAACAATCATAAAAATAGAAACTAATGTTTAACAGCAGATTTAATATATTTATTTGGACATATATTTATTCATAGATTCTTAAGTCAATAATTAAAGTAAAGTTGGTCAGTAATTATAATCTTATACTAGGAATGCTTGGAATAACCTCTAATCTCCAAGAAGGCAATGGAACACTTAAGACCAATTCTCTGTAAAAATCAGATTTTAAATGAGGTTGGCCACGACATGTCTCAGATTTTGTTCAAACTTGGCAAATAGTATCTTCCTAGGGAAAAACTAATATGTATGACATAATTTTTTCTGGACATCCTCGGTTACCATAGTAACGAGAATACGATATTTTAAAACAAATTTGGGTAATTTGTGCATGGCAATCATACTATAATCACACTTTTCACACTACTTGTGCTGAGACCATCTTTTGGATAAGAACTTTGTTACTCATATTTTAAAAAAACTACTACAACAACACTTTCAATGGATATCTTTAATATGTTAAAGAATCATTTGAAAAATTTGTAATACTTTGTCAAAAAAGCCAAAATTTCAATTTTTTGAAATTTAGTAAAAACTGAAAAATTACAACATTTTTTGGAAGAGAAATAAAATACTAGCAGAACTTTCACAATGTATCACTTATTTCATCTGAAGGTACTCGTCACAAATATTGAAAACATTCAAAAACATTCATTGGCAAATAACAACAAATGTGACTATAACAAAATGAAAAATTATAAAAATTTGCATTTTGCCAAAACAGCTTTAATGTACATTTCATATGACAAGATATATAAATATATATATATATTTTTTAATTAAAATTCAACAAATGTAAGCTTAAAATCTGTAAAATCAATTAAACATTGTCAGTTGACCCATAAATGAATATTTTAATCTATTACAGATTGTGTAATAAATGGAAAACAGCCATTTTTTCTATCCGACTTCTAAGGGCAGATAACTCTTACTGCAAAAAATCTACCACTTAAGAAGAACATGAAGTGTACTCTTTAGAGCTATCTTAACTAATGACCTCACAAAGTCGATTAGAAATGACAGCAGAATGTACCTTCAGTTTCCAGTAATGGCTGAATCATGTGAATATCCAGTATGGAGACACACATAATATTTTCATTTCCAATTTCCTCTTCAGGAAAATCACACCAACAAGCCAGATATATTGCCCCTCTTTGGTAAACTAAATTATTAGTAACGGACACCTTGGTTATTTCTACGGAAAAATTCCATGCCATATCTATAACTTTTAAGGCTTCATCATTGTTTAGAGATTTTTGTTTTTCAGCCCTGTACTTTACTGATTTTATGATATTGCATCTCCACTCATACTGTATATTTAAGATTATTTTGTTTGACCTGCAGAAGTAAATAAAATTTTCAATATCTTCAAATGAGGACAAATATAAAACTGGATTACATAAATATACGTGTAAATGTAAAGCAAACACTAAATCAAGAAAGGTTAAAAAAATTAATGAGTATAATCTAACTACATTATATATAAAAATTCATGAAATTCATGATAAAAATTAAATTAACTAATTTTATAATAAAAATTAACTAATTTTATAATAAAAATTAACTAATTTTATAAGAAAAATTAATACATTTTATAAGAAAAATTAATACATTTTTTGTGATAAAATTAACTTATTTTTTTTTTTTATAAAATTCACTAATTTTATAATAAAAATTAATCAATTTAAATTATCTTTCTGCCAACATGTTCAAAAGGAGAGATAGCCAAGAATAGCCAAGCCAGAATTGATCATATTTATATGGAACATTCTCAGGTAGTGTAGATTCAAGCTTGTTCAAATCATGACCTCCGGGGGTAGGGCGGGGCCACAATGGCCAACCAAAGTTTTACATAGAAATATATAGGAAAATTCTTTTAAAATCTTCTCAAGAATATGGACGCCATAATTTGTCATATTTATATGGAAGCATCCTTAGATAGTTTAGATTCAAGTTTGTTCAAATCATGACCACCGGAGGTAGGGCGGGGCCACAATGGCCGACTAAAGATTTACATAGACATATATAGGAAAATTCTTTAAAAAATCTTCTTCTCAAGAAAAGCAAAGCCATAATTGATCATATATATATATAAGCATCCTCAGGTATTTAAATTCAAGTTTGTTCAAATCATGGCCCCCGAGGTAGGGCGGGGCCACAATGGCCGACCAAAATTTTACATAGAAATATATAGAAAAATTCTTTAAAAATTTTCTCCTCAAGAATAGGGAAGCCATAATTGATCATATTTATATGGAAGCATCCTCAGGTAGTGTAGATTCACGTTTGTTCAAATCATGGCCCCCGGGGGTAAGGCGGGGCCACAATGGCCGACCAAAGTTTTACATAGGACATAATATAGGATTGATTGATTGTATACTGTTTAACGTCCCTCTCCAGAATATTTCACTGATATGGAGACGTCACCATTGCCGGTGAAGGGCTGCAAATTTAGGCCTATGCTCGGCACTTATGGCCTTTGAGCAGGGAGGGATCTTTATCGTGCAACACCTGCTGTGACACGGGGCCTCGGTTTATACGGTCTCATCCGAAGGACCGCCCCATTCAGTCGCCTTTTACGACGAGCAAGGGGGTACTGAGGACCTATTCTAACCCGGATCCCCACGGGATAATATAGGAAAATTCTTTAAAAATCATCTTCTCAACTAAAGCAAAGCGATGATTGGTCTTTGGACTCTTTGTGGATTTAAACTTTTCAATTATAAACCAATTTCTCCATTTTCCTAGCCACAGTGCTCAGGTGAACGATGTTGCCCATGGGCCTCTTGTTTGCTCTAAAAATTTATATTTCATTTATGATATGATATTCCACACAAGCTGTTATATCCTCTTTGGACAATTGGTTCAAACCTGCTGAAGGAGACCCTAACCCCACCCACCCCAAAAAAAGCTGTGCGTTCGTTGAAAGAAGTAAAAGTATATCAAAAACCAATTGTAAAACAATGAATTTACAATAAATATTTTAACACACCAGGAACAAGCCCCGGTGCAACGTTTTTAACAAGATGCATAAATTTTGTAAATCTTGCTATTTTGACCATATAAAGCAGATAATCTACTCAAAGTATACAGTGTTATGTTAATAAATAGATTATGCTTGACCTGATGTATGTCTACATGGTCTCTCATTTACGTGTATTTGATTCTAATTTTTAGCCCACCTGAGCCAAAGGCTCATGTGAGCTTTTCTGATCATATTTTGTCCGGCGTCCATCTGTCCGTCCGTCTGCCCGTCTGTCTGTCCGTCTGTGAACTTTTCACATTTTCGACTTCTTCTCAAGAACCACTGGGCCAGTTTCAACCAAACTTGTCAAAAAGTATCCTTTGGTAAAGGGGCTTCAAGTTTGTTCAAATGAAGGGCCACGCTCTCATTCAAGGGGAGATAATTGGGAATTAATGAGAAATTTGGTGGCATGTTTTAAAAATCTACTCCTCAAGAACCACTGTGCCAGGAAAAATGAAACATATGGGGAAACATCCTCAGGAGTGTAGATTCAAATTTGTTCAAATTATGACCTCCGAGGGTAGGGCGGGGCCAAAATTGCCGACCAAAGTTTTACATAGGATTAATATAGGAAAATTCTTTAAAAATCATCTTCTCAACTAAAGCAAAGCCATGATTGGTCATGGGATAACTTTTGGATTTAAGCCCTTTCAAGTATAAACCAATTCTACTTTTTCCTAGCCACAGTGCTCAGGTGAGCGATGTGGCCCATGGGCCTCTTGTCTCTTGTGAAAATGGTAAGGGCATGAGAAGGGCAGATGCCCCTTCAGGTGTCATAATTTTCAAAACAGAGGAATCTAGAGTTACATGCATGGAAGCCAAAAAAAAAAAAAAAAGAGAAAAAGTTTACATTCCTGGCATTTAAATCTAGCATATTATAAAGTTGTTGATTTTTCATAGAAATATCCCATTCATTTAAAACTCCGATGCTGAAGAGTTCCACAATAATTTGCTTCAAATTATCCGTACTATAGATTATTCCTATGAGAAATTCACTGTAGTAGTAGAACGTTATGTGGGATCGATCTGAGATGAGTAGTGGACGTCAGACCAAACTTTTATTCCCTACCTATCTCGCTGAGGTTATACAATGCCTTCATATTGTACCAGGTGCTATAGAGTAATTCAAGAGGGTGATTGGGAAGCGAAAATGTTTCAAAATGCAGGAAAAATGACTATCCACCTTTTAATTTCTTTTACACATATCATAATAAAAAAATGTATTAATATCATTAAATATCGACCTTTCATGTTTTGTTATTGCTTCATTTGTAAATGGCTGCGTTTTTTGTTTTAAGTCTTTGAAAACAGAGCAAAATTTACCATATTTTTTTTTATATTTTGCAATACATAACATGAGTGTAAGGTTAAAATTGAACCGTATACATTGTTGTTTGAATTTCTAGCATTGGATTAAAATAATAAACAAAATTTAAATATTTCTTTTCATTTCTGGACATGGTTTTCCAAAAAAAGTACAGATTTTCTAGCAGAGTGAAAGTGAAACGTAACGAGAATTCATGTAAACAAACACAAGAAATCGGAGTTAAGAAGTATTTAGAATGAATATCATCTGTGATTGATGTAGGAATAAAGCTAATGAAAAAAATATGGTTATATACTTCAACAGTTTCTTCGTAAAATTTAAGCAGGGAGGGTGTTTACTTGCCGATCAGCCTTTCCTCTGGCGTTCGTAACAAATAAGATGCAAAAGTTCAACACTACGCCGCACACTTTGAAACTTGATTTTTGTTTCTATCTAAAGTTCTTATTATATTGTTTTTGGAAAGTGCTGCTAGATTCGTATGGTTAACGGGAATTAATGCATTTGTTTCGATGTTATGAACAAAATGTAAAAATGTTGGGAAGGTTTCGTCAGAAATTGTTAAATAATTATTTCTGTGGTAGGACAGTAGGATATTCTAGCAGCATTTTGCATGGTACAAAGATGTTGCTACCTAATTATTATTAAAAATTGAAATTAATTGTCCCTGGGGTAGTGTTGAACTTTTCACGTTTTCATTAAGGCATTCTTTTCTTATTATAGACGTCACGTGGTGACGTCGCGGTGAAGTGCTTCATGTAGTATAAGTCCCATTGAAGTGTATAGAATGCATTATTATAACAAAAGTTTTATGCTTGACTTTTCCGATTTATTAGTGTAACCTAATTATAAAAAAATCTTAATTCGCCGAATTCTGGTCCATGTTCTGCCTTTACATACCCGCGTACTTTGAAACTATAAAAGGCAGTTGAAGATGATAATATTATTGCCAAAGTTGTTTAATCGAAAATTTATTAAGTAAAAAAGTTGGTACGTTAATGAGCAATATTCATTTTTAATTTTAAGTTTATTTAATGTGTAAATTTTATGAATTATTAAATATGTATATGAATGAATCATGATGAAATAATAAATGGATATATTAAAAAAAGTAAAGAAGTATACAAGATAATCAAAATGGGTTTACTAGTCTACAGAACGACAGGTCTACATTTTGACAGATGTACAGGTCTGCAGGTACACTTGTATGCAGGTCGCCAAGACTAGAGATCCACAGGTCAACAAGGCGACGGGTCTACTGATCGACAGGTTTTCATGTGGACAGGTTCACAAATTCGCAGGTTGATGGGTCTACATATCGACAGGTCTACATGTCTGCAGGTTAACAGATTGATAGGTCTACAGGTCGAGAGGTCTACAAGTCGACAGATTTACAGGATTAATCTCGAATTAACCTCGAATTAATTCGAGGAAGAAGTCTCCAAAGTAAGAATAAAATCGGTTCTGTCCTTCAGAGAAAGAGTCTTTAAGGCAGTATGCAAGGCAGAGAACCCCTGTATGTCAATTAAATATTTGCAGCAGCATCTTAAAGAATCTTGTAATTGTCATCATTCATTTATTAAATAAAAATATAACATAAACTCTCAGGAAAATATTCACGGTCAGTTTGTTGTAACTATCGAATAACATAGAGCTTTTTCCCATATTTGATTTTGATCATTGATTTTGAATCTGATTTTTAGTTTGATTAATTGTGACATAATGATACTGTTATGACATCCAGAAACATAATGTTACATACAAATATGGAACACAATCATGAAAACTCAAAGATTTGTTAGTACTAAAATGAAAACTAAGTTAATTGTTAAATTTTAATGACTTAAATTAAAATAAAATTAGATAGTTTTTGTTTTTCATTCAAAAAAAGATAATTAGTATCTGTATATCTCTTTCATATTGTCTTTCTAGGAAGAATTTTGAAAAATATATTTTCCTTAGAATTATTTGAAGTTAAAAAAAAATGATAATCTGTGATATCCCCATGTATGTATGTGGTGATGCAGATGTTTCCAAAATAAAGATGACAGTTATTAGTTTTAGTTGAATTACAGCATTTCGAAAGGTTTAGATTTCGAAAATTAGAATTATTTAAGAAAAGAAATGGAAAAAGAGCTTTAATTATGAAGATTCGACCAAACGGCATTAACGAAGACATTTGGGAACATCAAAGGATGCTTACCTTTATTGCCTGCCATAAGTATAAAAAAAATTATAGATTTTAAAGCAATTTCAATGATGACTCAACACTTGGACCACATGTTAGGGCGTTTCTAATGCAGAAACACTAATTTAGTTCCTGTGGTGATTGGGTAGAATGTGTAATTGATAATTTTATCAATACGATACATATTAACGGCGACTATATAAACCTATAGACCCGTAGACCTGTCAACTTGTTGAACCTTAGACCTGTAGACCCGTAGACTTGTAGACCTGTAGACTTGATATACTTCCTTTAGATATAACAATGTATATTAAATACATGTATTCACGCTAGTTGTAATTTTTTTATGTATTCATATATGAATATTTAAATTGAAAAAAAATGTTGTTATATGAATATAATAAAAATTAAAAAATAATACCAGTTCTGTGATTGTCAATTACTATTACAATTAAGAGGACTATTCACTCCTGTTACAATATAGATGAATTGGAAGAAAACACATATTCCTTTACTTTACCTAACTCGATATTTCTTTTCTTGGTAGTTCCAACAAATATTTACAGTTTTTCCGCGACAGTCATTTCTGAACTGTGAAGAAAATCACAGTACATGAATAGAAAAAAAAATAATAATTATTAAAAGAAGGAGACATTCATACCTATTAAGATGAATTTATTTAAAACAGTTGTGAGGTATATTAATTTTTCACCAGAATAAATCCATTTATTTTGTGTTATTCACCCATTCTCAATATAAGGGCTCAAATAATGTCCCCTCAATTTCATTTAAAAGAAATACCACTGATGTAACTTCTAAATCAACATTATAAGTAGTCATAGAACAATGAATAAGAATTCATATAATTATCGATCTGAAAGGGTATTTAAGGAGTTCCAAATTCAAATATAGTAGCCTATTTGAAATGTACGTTACTGTCGCCGAAGCAAATATTATTCCGAATCCCCTCTGTCTAATATATAGTTTTGATTCTCAAGAAAAAAATTTCTGATAAGTTAAACCTTGTATCACATATATATTTCTTTTCATAACAATAAATATATTTTCTTTGTGATAAAAAATAATTTTTATTGTGCAATGTCTCTGTCACTTAATTCTATTTCAACCAATTTACAAGCAAACACAAAGATTATACACATGATAGTTTTGTTCTTCTTTATCTATTGATGGGAAAATTTAAATTTCAAAATTATTTACCCTATTAGATAATGTAACTTGAAATTGAACAATTTGAGCAACTTTTATAAATATGTTTACGGAATGAAAGACATTTGCAATCGTAGAGATAAGAAAGAAATGACTTTACCTATATTTTTCCCATTAAGAATATATATTAAGTTAAAAATTGAGACGACTCTGAATAAGCAACCCCTAGTATCCTGTAAACTGGCAAAGACGTTTTGCTCAACACAATTAAAAATTATTTTTTACATGAAAAGTGATCACTTGAAATGTACGTGACTGAAATGTACGTTACCATGAAATTCGAATTAAGTGAATCCCGCGCGAATTTTCATGTATTCTCATACTTTCACACACTCGAATGTGTACACAAAGGAAAGTTTCAAAGGTTGGAGGCCCAAAAACCCAAAATTAATGAAAAGAAACGTTACTGCTGGGGAAAAAAATATATTAAGGTCAATTATATGTAATAAAATTTTGATACCTGGTATATATTTCTGAATACAAAACCCTGTATGATGCATTTCTTTTGATATGCAAGTTTAAATAGTATCAATATATTCCGTGTCTAACGTACGTTTGTGGAAGAGAATTGATTTTTAGATTTGAAATGTACGTTACGTATGGTAACTACATTTTACGTATTTCTAACTGACATTTTTTTTAATTTATCATTGAATTGCGTTTACACGAGCGAAAAAAAAATTATCGTTACAATCCATTTGACAACTGGCCACATAAATCCATCTAAATGCACCCCCAATACTCATAAATGCTTTAACTTTTACCACTGCTAAAAATTTATTTCTAAGTCACAGTTTGCATTATTTTGGCAACCTTTTTGCAGTTTGTTAAATTTTTTAAAAATGCGACTTTTGTCAATATTAATTTAATTGTTGTTGATAAAAAAAAGGTATGCATATGCTTATAATTGGTAAAAAAAAAACAAAAAAAAAGAAAGAAAGAAAAAAAAAGAAAAAAAACAAAAAACCCAGAACACAAGACAGTCACGTACATTTCGAATATTTAAAGACACACAATACTCAGTTTTGTTTGAATCATTGCATTTTGGGTTATATTTTTGCAGATCTGCTGATAAGCAGGTATGTTTGTGTTTTGAAGAACGATGTTGCAACATACTAAATGAAATTGTTAACAAGACTGTTCATGGATATATTCGGAATATATTTATGTTAAGTTTCAATGGCCAAACACGTGCATTTGTTAATCAAGCAAAATACGTCTGACTCTTATTTTTTTTTGTCTGTACCCTTGCACACAGGTAGAAGTAACCAGGCTATGACCGGTGTCAATTTCAGCGAAACAGCACAAAAGAATGGTAAAAACTGAGATGGGGGGGACTCCCCAAAAAATGAAATGAACTTCCAAGTGACGTGACACTCATGTAGTTGATGACAAATAACCTCGTTTGTTACATTATGATTTCTTATATTTTCTCTAAAACACCTCATTGAAATGATTATTATGTCAATAATTGCTATTTTTTCAATATTTTCTTATTACTAATTTAAATATTTTACAAGCTTGAAATGTAGTTACCTAATAATATTCTGAGACAAAGGTCTTTGTAGTGGTGTTGTGAAAAAACACAATGTGATTACAAAGAGAATCATTTTTGTAATAAACTGAAACAAAACTATGGATTTTTAGATAAATTTTAAGCTTTTTATTAAACAGAAATATATCTTGAAATGTACGTTACATTCACGTAGTTTTCTAAATCGACATGGATATATGTTAAAAAGACAGTAACTACAAAATAGATTTTTACTACATGTACATGTTAGGTTCCAGTATCTATAGAAAATGACAAGATTCCAAAATGATCGCTGTAAACAAAACAGAGAGAAGAATTCAAAGCATATATTTAAAAAATGTTTTTGTACATCTTGATCAAAAAGTAACCTTTGTTTTTTGAAAGGAAAAATCAAATGCCAAGAAAATATGTTGCTGACAGAGTTGGTAGGATGTTCTGGTGTTAAGATGAGATATTCCAATTGTGATTTTAATGACTACATTTTTTTTACATATCTTTTTGGACATTGAAGAAAAAGTAACGTACATTTCAAGCTACATTTCTGAATAAAACCACCCTCTACTTTAAAGTCTTGTCATTATTCCATGAATTATAATTTGATGAAAAAATCTGGAAACAAAATCTTCAGATACTTTCTTTCAAAGGTAATTGATAGAAAAATTATTATCTTGAACTTTATTTTTTAAAAATTCAGAGAGGCATTTGTGCCCTTATATTGAGAATGGGTGTATTGATAAAGGAAACCATATTTTTAAAATTAAAAATTAAAACTTTAAAAATTAGAAGGTTAAGGTATTCCGATCCTCAGGGTTACAAAATTAGCATTTAAATATTTAATTGTACTCTAAAGTTCTCTAAATTAAAAGTTATTTAACTTAAATATTTTTTTAGTTTAAGTTTAAAGTTAATGTTATTATATAAGGAAAATTGTCAAATCTCCAATATTTTTTGCAGAAAAACCGAGTTGGAATATAAGCAATGCATTTTCTAATTGCAAATTGATCAACAAATGTATTCTAGGTTTAAAAAATCGATAAGTATTCAGGCATTCAAAAAATTGCTATGATTTATCTAGTGTTTTTGTCCTTATTTTCGTCATGTATTCTATAATACATAGTAAAAAGGCTTTTGCTATGTAAGAGGTTGTTTTTTTTTTGTATATATTACTTTAATTTTGTTCTAAAGGATTTCCATACATTTGAGATTGTTTGGTAAGGAGTATATATAAAGGGACCGGTTTGGTTAGTTGGGTGAGGGCTAGTCTGGTGTCCGGTAGTATGACCAGGCGGAGGTGAGCCACGTTTGCAGTTTCCCGGCATGACTTTTACAAGTGGCGAATATTTTCGGTGAGATATAGCCCCATGTAAACGGGTAGCCATATAACGCCGGGGTATAGCAGCGTGTTTGTGCAGTTCTAGCCGGTAAGTTTAGGGTAATGTATATAGTTTGTTTGCGGAAAATTTTCCCGGGTTTTAGTTGTATTTTAGGTTAGGTTTTTGTAAATATAAATTAATTTCAGTGCGTAAGGGGCTTGGAGACAATTTACAGCTTATTGGACGTGCTGAGGGGCATTGAGAACGCTAGAGGTTCGAGGCTTATTGAGGAGTGTTGTATGGGGGGCCACGTGCGTCATATCCAATGTCACATGTTAAGGGGTGATAGGATAACCAGGCGAGGGTTTAAACCCCCGGGGTTTAAAGGGCCTGCTATTTTTGGACCACGGAACTTGGTGTGACGTCGCTTGTATGGCGAGAGCGCAGTGGTGCATTTTCTAGGACAACTGTCACTGTCCTCAATTTGTGAATTTTGAATTTCGTAGCAAATAGCAATACACATTTAAATTTAAAAACATATTTTATCCTTTTTGGAAGTCAATTGAGCTTTTTCTAAATATCAAATTTTAAAGGCAATAATTCGGTTAATTATTATTTGATTTAAGATCTGATTCTAATTGAAACAACTTTGTTATTATAATAGTAAATGTAAATATTAAAGTATCAGATTTGGTTCTATTATTTCATTTCCGTTGTA
>NW_026924454.1:0-23510 GCF_032062105.1 Saccostrea cuccullata
CATAGTTGATTTGATACGCACGAGCATGCTCTACGTATGAACAATTTCTAAAACGAGGTGAATTTTTGACAAACAAGTTGACGAAACAAAAATATCATCAGTCTCGTTTAAAGTAATCAATTCGTAAGTTCTATGGTCGATACAATGACCTTATCAGCAAATACAATTTATCATTGAGTCAAATGCTGACTGACGTTTTTCTTACTAATTGTAAGTCCATTATTTACTCACTGAATTGACAACAGATTTCCCTGTTATTTCCGGATCACACCAAAGAGCACACGGCGGGTGTAAACGGTTGGCAGGGAATGCTCACTCCTCCATGTCACCTGATTTCACCTCTGATGTTTGCTTTGCTCCTATTTTGTATTTTTTATGGACTTTTGATCCTGAATACTGTTCGTTATCTCCATATATTTCATTTATTTATTTTGAACTGGCAAACAACTCTTGACTGAAAGACTCATTTGAATTTACCACTGTCCTTATTTATCGTTTAGATCCAAATTTCAGTCCTCAAAATGTATGTCGCCTTACACTGTAGGAAGCAGCGAATACCTTAAACCATTTAATATACCAAAAAAAAAAAACTTCTCTGCTAACGTTCTAGTGTGTAATGTTAATTTTATCTCGCCCTTCGTCTCTTAAGTGACCAAACAACATTATAACGAGTATTATTAAATATTTATTACATCCAAGTGCGACTCGAATGCGTTTGACGACGACATCATATGTCACAAACTCGATTCAAGCCAAACTGCGAAAAATATTACACTAGTTGCGTATAGTATTGGTAACTCAAAACCTCAATCCAGTATTAAATTCGTGTAGGTTATATTGATTGATTGATTGTATACTGTTTAACGTCCCTCTCCAGAATATTTCACTGATATGGAGACGTCACCATTGCCGGTGAAGGGCTGCAAATTTAGGCCTATGCTCGGCACTTACGGCCTTTGAGCAGGGAGGGATCTTTATCGTGCCACACCTGCTGTGACACGGGGCCTCGGTTTATACGGTCTCATCCGAAGGACCGCCCCATTTAGTCGCCTTTTACGACAAGCAAGGGGGTACTGAGGACCTATTCTAACCCGGATCCCCACGGGGCCGTGTAGGTTATAAATGGGAAAAACATTTTTCCCGTGTAGGTTATAAATGAGAAAAATGTTTAACATTTCACACACGTGTTTAGTACGTTAGAATAAATATTTTTACGTGAATTTCAAGATAAACAAACTGAAAAAGGATAAAAACCAAATCTTCAAGACATTTAAGAGCAATTTTCTGTAATCACCAAAATATTTTTGCACTCATATTTACAGATTAAAATTTTAATATCATAATTTAATACAGGTGTGTGAGTGATTGTAACCTTGGTTGCCAAAGAAACGTGATACAAACTTTAAAACTTTGATGTGACCTTTCAATACCCAATCGCATAGTACGAAATACTAGTACTGTAAATTGTTGTTTTCATTTGCGATGGAAACAAAACTTGTCATTGACTGAATATGACGGCACAATAGAAAGGCGTAAATATTCAAAATTACGAAACTTTTAATGATCAAGCAGCCACAGGTAGGAGAGAGCTATATGCGGACTCCGGACCGTGGCTTGAGACGATGATCCACAGTCTCATGGGATATGATGTTATCAGGAAAACATTTATAAAGTCACATAGTAGGTTCAGTATACTCTATCAAATTAATTGTTGTAAGATCGATGCATAAACATTGTAAAGAAACTACTCAAGGCTATTCTATTAAATTTATTCGAGGCAGAATCAAATAGTATTAAGGTACATAAAATTGTCAACAACCTTGTGTGTTTAATCAGACGTTTCAATGTAATGCGGTTCTGAATTACTTTTTCTTGATGTTTGAGAATTTTAAAAAGAAGATGGAGAGTTCAAATGAGATCAAACAACACGGACGGAAATTCTCGGATTTCTTTTCCAGAAATAATTTCAATGCTGTCCCCACCTTGCGTCAACTCAAATACTGCACCATATGGGTTGTCCTCTCTTGGAGCTTTAATAGAAAAAAAACTGACACAGAAGAGTATTTTCATAGACATTAACAACAAAAAACGTTTTTTACGTAAATCCAAGAGAAAACCCAAGTGTACGACGACATCTCTTCCTTTTATCCACGAAAGCTCGTTGCTCTTTATCTCTTTGCCTTCCCTTGTGAAAAAAATATCTAATCTATTTCTGGAATTCTTTCCCAAACCAGCAACATACGAGTTGTAATTCCGGAGAAGGGTATTAATTCTGTCAACATCTCTAGCCAAGCAAATTTCAGTGAGTGCAACGCTTTGTCCAATTTCAACTTTCTTTGCGTTTGAAGAATGACACTTAACTTCCCAGTACATGAGTGGTTCCATCAGACATGTGTTGCAAATTGTGCCTTCAAAACGCATAAAGTCACTGCAAGAATGGGGGTCATCTTGTTCTCTACTGAAGAGCTTTTTTCCTGACTCTTCAACATGAAAGTCTTCATGGCAATGTCTGTTCATAATCATATTCATACCTGTCAAAAATGTAACATATATAATTACTTAATGAATTCATATATTTATTCTTATAATTAAATGCAAGTCTGCATAAAAAAGTCTATGGTATGCATATGTACATGCATAAATTAAGTGTAAACAATACAAATTACACGAAATGTTTGTAGAACACTTATGCCCAACTGTCCCAAATAACTGGAATTTTTCTTAGTCCAAAGGGCATAAATCTGTCAAAAATGGCTTGATCGTACCCAGAACAAAACTTGAGCTAGATATTTATGTGATAAATCTCTACACCCAATTTCATTTTAATATGTACAACCTCTGCAAAGAAAAAGAACAAAAACTGCAATTTAAGTAATTGGATTTTTTCTAAGTCCAAGGGGCATAAATCTGTCTAAAATTGTCCGATCGTACTCAAACTAGAAATTGACCTAGAAATTCTTTTGATAAATCTGTATACAGACCGACAGACAGCAGCAAAGCCGTATGTCTTCCCTTCTTCGATTGGGGGGAGGCATAAAATATGAGGAAATTATCCCTAAACTAGTCTACTCTGCAATTACAGAAAAGTACATGTACAAGTAGGTCTAAATGAAATAAAGTGTTTGTTGAATTCAGGCTGTGAGGATGGTAGACAGCAGTCTTCTTATATTCAGTTCCCTGCAATGTAAGGCTACCTTTTGAGAACTGGAATTTGAATCGGATCGATCGAAAGTACGGAAAACTGTTGAAATAAATATTAAATTGTCTTTCAAGTTTAGAAAAACAATGAGATGCTTTTTCTGTAATTGCAGACTACACTCGTTTAGGGATGTTTTCCTCATATTTTTATCCCCCCCCCCCTTTCGAAGAAGGGAGAGCATACTGCTTTGCTGCTGTCTATTTGTCGGTCCACCATCAGTTTCCATTCATTTTCTTTGCAGAGGTTGCACATATTGAAATGAAATTTTGTATACAGATGCATCACAATATTATCTAGGTCAAGAAATGTTTTTGGCAGATGGGACCATTTTTGACAGAGTTATGACCCTTTGACTTAAAAAAATCCTTTTATTTGCAATTTCCATTCATTTTTTTTGCAGAAGTTGTGCATGTTGAAATGAAATTAGATATAAAGAAAAAAAGCATCTCACTATTTTTCGAAACTTGCGAAGCACTCTTTACTGAGGGACATATTTAATTTCACCAGTTTTCAATACATTCGATCCGATTCAAATTTCAGTCCTCGATAGGTGGCCTTACATTGCAGGGAACTTGGAATAAGCAAAGACTGACGTCGACCGTCCTCACAGACTGAATTCAACAAACACTTTATTTCATTTATACCTACATTTACATGCACTTTTAGTGCGAAGCTTAATGGGTTTTTAAATTTTGGTATTAATTTTCCTATTCATTACTGTGATAATTTTTAAATATATTTTAGTGTCATTTGACATTTTCTAACTGTGATGTTAATGTTGACGGTAATCAAGGGTACTTTGACTCGTTTGAAATAACACTGCCTGAAAAAGTATGCACAGGCAAAGTACACTGGGTCTCATGAAGTTATAATATACCGGATACTATTTGTTTATAATTCTTTTAATATCGTTGATTATCTGTTAAACACACATCTTTCGACAGATTAAACATTTTTGCGTAGGAAAGACAACATGATCATTATAAATCATCAAAAACCAAGTCATTGATTGCAGGGAATACAAAAAATTCTGGTCATTGAAAAGATGTTTTGTTACTTATTAAACATTTACGAGGGTGAACCCAAACAGTCGTAGACAGGGAAAGCAATTTAGTTCACTTTGACGTATTAAACTTATCTTCTCATCACAGTGAAAAGCAATACATCATTTCAAGAATATCATGCTACATAATAATCAACCATTAAAAAGGAAAATTGTGCAAAAGTTAAAAAGGCATATAGATGTACGCTTGGGCACGTAAGCAAGCCTAATTAACGTCCCTTTTTAACGTCATTCTCATATTTATCACTACTTTTCCTTCCGCTTAACATGAGTATCATAAGCATCTCACTGATGGCAAAGCACTCTTTAAGAAGGGGCTCAACAAGTCAATCGTTTTAGGTTTAATTTTCTTGCAGAGAGACAAAAACGAGTACTGTTTCGATTCTTTAATGTCATACATATACAACTTCTCTGCTAACTTTAAAGTGTATGATGTTACTTCTACCGGTAAGTTATATTTTGTCTCTGAAGAAAACAAACAAAAGTTTTAACGTTCCCGTCCGCCTACAATGCTTTTGACAAATCATTTGCAATAAATACAATTTTAACTCTTTGAAATATAACACAAAAGAACTGCGCACAGTAGTATTGCTCTCCCGCCTACCTCCAAGTCAATTTTCAAAAGCTAACATATTCGATTAACTTTTAATGTTTATTTTAGATAATTATCTGGATTTTCATAAAACATAACTTATTTGGGAAAACAAGAGAGGTAACTCTAAAATTTTGGTAAAACTTATTTTTCACTATAGAAATCAATGGAAAAAGGAAATTATTTTTGAAACATCTTCTCTCCCCCTACCCCTCCGTGTCACAAAAATTCCTTTTTACAGGTAATTTGGAATATTTCACAAATTCATACCAAAGCTTTTTTGTGTGACACGGGGGGAACATACGTTTATTCACAAAAAACGATAAAAATGCAAATTTTCCACCAATTTCAAAGCGATTTACAACTGAAACATTATATTTTATTGATAAATTTATGTTTTATTTATTTGCATAAAAAATAAGAAAAGATATAAGGAACATTTAATAATTTTCCAAGACTATTTCAAAATATGGTGATGCTTGAAACTCCGATTTCAGTGGAAAATATCGTCTATCCCCCTTTTTTCAAGAGCTGGAATAGTGGATAATTTACATGTTTAGCGCTGGTATTAAGACAATTATTCAATTACCATTGAACTGTTCTTTGTATTAAACAAAAATTTTATGGCCAAATTGCTATTTAAATTGAATCAAATGGTTCCAAAATGAAGGCGAGAATCGAGAGATAGCGTACATATTTCTTTCAATTCTCTGTTTCTCAGGTCAATAATACGGAAGCCCAAGAAGGACATGGACTTACTTCTTATTGGTTGTGACTTAATTGTCATGATTTTTTTTTTGTTTCCTAGAAAAAGTTATGACAATTAAGTCACGTCGGACGTGGAGACCGGTCCTTCGGATGAGACCGTATAAAACGAGGTCCCATGTCGCAGTAGGTGCTGGCATAAAAGGGTCCCTCATCACTGCTTTATGGAGCTGATTGCCGAGTAAAGGACAAAATTTGTAGCTCTCCACCGGCAAGGCACGGCGTCTCCATATGAGTGAAAAATTCTCAAGAGGGACTTTAAACAACATACCAGCAATAAATCAAATGAGTCAAAACAAATAAGTTATGTCATAACGACAGGCCTTTGGATTGCTTAAAAAAATTGTGTGTGTAAAAAAAATATCAAGATATGGAACACTTGCACAGGGTACACAATTTCGCTAATAAAATATTTTTTTTTTTAATCAAATGCTCTAAATTTCTACTTTCTATTTAAATCTTATCATAGATAAACAATCTTCATTTCTACAAAAGCTAACTCCGGAATTCCATATATTTCTCGAGATTTTCTGAAATCAATTAAAAAATTAACCTACTACGGACTAATTATTTACAAATTCAACATTTTAAAGTTGATTTCTTACCCCCATATTGCAAGGTTAAGTCCGTAATAACTCTTTTCGCAAAAAATTATAATTTGAAAACGTCAACATCAAGAACTGCACGCAGTCTGCAATAATGATTATGAATGTAAAAGAAGCTATGGTTGAATGAATATTCCCGGAATGTATAACATACCTTTCGATTTTAAAAACAATTAGACCGCTAAAATGTTGTTGGTGACCTAGTAAGATCATATGATCAAATTAGAGAAAACCTTGTAAAGCTTGAGTGCAAATATTCTTTGAGTATAGAATAATTTCCGGTGAAAATTTGTCCCGTCGTTCCCGCTTAAAAATTGCATGTAGTGTAGCTCTTCAAAGGCCCAAGCTGATGTCGAGTAAAAAAAATTAAGGTCAATTTTGGTATTGATTTCAGAATATCTCGAGAAGTATAAAGAATTACGGAATGAACTTTGGTAGTAATGAATATTATTTATATATATGAATAGATATGGATAGAAAGTAAAATTGTAAAGCATTTAATTTAAAAGAATTTTATTGGCGAAAAAAGGTACCCTATGAAAAGAGTTCAAAACCTTTATTTTTTTTATCACCTAATTTTTTTTCTAAGCGATCTAAGGGCTTGTGGCCATAGCAAATAAGTCAATGTCCCTCCAGGGCTTCCATTTACGTTGAAAAATTAAAAAAAATAATATTTCATTCCGGGTTTCACTGTTAAAATTTGTAGTTTATGTTTTACATATCTTTAACACCGATGAAAATGGAAACTAAACATACGTTTATTTTCCTGGATTTTCTTTTTCGCGAAACAGACTATATCGGCTTTTCATCGTAATATTTTTTTCAAAATCAAAGATTTTCATTTCATTTTCATTATTAATTAACTGCCTTAATGAGCATTAAATCAGTTATGGCATTGTTATACATGTACTAGGGCAGTTTCGGTCGAATGTTTACAAAGTAACAAACATTGAAAACGACTGTTTGAGAAAACCATCTAATTTTTTTCCTGTGATCAAGAGGTGTATATATATATATATATATATATATATATATATATATATATATATATATATATATATATATATATATATATATATATATATATATATATATAACAAACATACATACACTCAATGGATGGTGTAGTTATTAAAAGATACGGCTTTGACACAGTATTTCTGTCTTCATGTAGTTGTACTGTGACTGTATATTCTGTTTCCGGAGTTAGTGCAGTACACAAAATACTGTTGCCATGAACATTAGAATATCGTAAGGTACATTCAGGATTTACATTTTGTGTTACAAACACGACATCAAACACACTTCTAGGGGCGTCTGACTCCCCAAAAATCCGTACACACACAGAGCTATCGGCACTTCTTAAAAGTACATCACGTCTTTGTATATCGACTTGGAATTCTGTAATAACAATAAACAATTTAACATGTTCCTTTTCACACATTTTTAAAGAAAATTGCAAATATAATAAAAGTAATTTGGTAGATTATGTAAGAAGAGGCCCATGGGCCACTTTGCTCACCTGAGCACCGTGGCTAAGAAAGGAGCAGAAATCATTTCATTGAGAAGTTTAAACTGAAAAGTGTTCCCAACCAATCCTTAAACGGGATAGGGTATAATTTGAACAAACTTGAATCTCCTTTAAATAAGGATGCTTTCATATTTCTTTCACTACCTGTGGCTTTATTGCCCTTTGCATTTGAACTTACATTGTGGCTCCTCCTCCTCCCCCCTCCCAAATACCAAACTAAAATACGACCAACATGGCTTTGCTGTTTTTGAAAACTTTTTCCTATATATTTCTTTGCTCATCAATTGTAGCCCTGTCCTACTCCCAGGGGTCATGATTTGAACAAACTTGAATCTACACTACCTGAGGATGTTTCCATATAAATATGATCAATAATGGTCTAGCTATTTTGGAGAAGATTTTTAAAACAATAAAGTAACAGCTTTTTAAAAAGTTTTCCTGACTAAACCAATCAATTTTCTACATGAAGAGTGATAAACCTTTTAAGCAATACTTTTGTGGGTTTAAAACATATCCTAACTTTATATTTTGAGAACCTTGTGTAATTGAAATCTTGATTTTATTTAACTTGTGGAAGAATCATCTCTACACTGCACACTAAGGAGAGTTTGTTTTTCGGGGGGGGGGATTTCTGCGAGTGGAGTGATCTGCTTTTGGATCTAAATTGATTTAAATTCATCTAAGACATATTTAAAAGGAGGATATAATTAAATACACATATTGTTGGTGTGTATTTTCTCCTCTGAAATAAACAGTAGTAATGTGTATTCATTTTTCTTCATTATTTTGGGGTAGTGCTAGACAGCTAGACAGCAATCTAATAGCCTTCAGTGATGGAGGTGTCAGTTTTAAGTTCATCAGAACAAGAGGCCTAGGAGAATTGCTAACCTGAGCACTATGGCTAGGAAAGAAAGAAGCTTAAATTTATGCAAAAGTGGTTCCAACCAACCCCTAAAAGGAAGGGGTATGATTTTAACAAAATTAAATGTAGACTTACTAAGGATCAATGACTACTTAGTTTTATGTCCCATAAACGAAGTTTCAGGGGTTTATAGTCTTCTGGTGTCTGTCTGTCTCTCTCTCTGTCCGTTTGTCTGTTTGTTCACAAAACTTTAACCTTTACCATAACTTTTGAGTGGGTAGGGATATGGCTTTCACCTTTCATAATGTATTCCTTGTGACAAGACATTTCTTTGAGTACCACCAAATTTGACCTCTTGATCTTATAGTTTGACCTATTTTTCCAAAGAAAATTCCACACTTTAACCTTGATAATAACTTTTGAACAGTTGGGGCTAGTGCTTTTCATTCTTCACATGTGTGTTAATCGGGACAAGACCTTGTAAGGGGGTATAAATATTTTTTTTACTTTTCACTTTGACCTATAATTTGATAATACTTGAATCTACACTACCTGGGAATGCTTCCATACAAATATGGCCAATCATGGCTTTGCTGTACTTGAGAAGAATATTTTCAAGATTTTTCCCTATGTACACCTGAGAATGCTTCAACATAAATGTGATCAATCATAGCTTTGCTATGGTTAGGGTTAGAAGATTTTTCCTACATGTAAAACTTTGATAGTTCATTGTGGCCTGTCCCTAACTCCTGGGGTCATGATTTGAACAAATTTGAATCTACACCACCTAAGAATGCTTCTATTTCAGTATAACCAATCATGGTTTTGCTGTTCTTAAGAAGAAGAATTTTGAAGAATTTTCCCATGTAAAACTGTAATCGCCCATTGTGGCCCAATCCTATCCCTTGGGGTCATGATTGGAACAGATCAGAATCTACACTACTTGAGGATGATTCCAATTAAATATGACTAATCATAGCTTTGCTATTCTTGAATGAAAGATTTTTAAAGATTTTCCCTATGTACTCCCATGTAAAACATTGACTGACTGCTCACCAATGCCCCATCCTGCCCCCCGGGGGTCATAATTTAAAAAAAATCAATTGAAATCTAAACTACCTGAGGATCCTTCCACATAAGATTAGTATTTACTAGCACAGTGGTTCTTGAGAAATGTATTTTCAAGAGATGCCATACATTTTTCACAAACTCACAGTTATTTTTCCTTGGAAAAAGAAGTAGTCCTTCATTTGAACAAACTAGAATCCTGTTTAACCAAGGATACTTTGTGCCAAGTTTGGTTAAAATTAGACAAGTGGACTAGTGGTTCTTGAGAGTAAGAAAATGTGAAAATGTGAAAAGTTTACGACGAAGGCTAGAGCTGACAACAACATCAATGACAGACAATGGGACAGACTTCGAACTCAGAAATGCTCAGGTGAGCTAAAACAGTAAGTACCTGATTTATTTGTGAAAGCACTTTCATCTAATAATGGTTCCGATAATTTGAAGTCAAATTTTATATCAGACTTCATTGTGCACATATCGGGAATTTTTTCAAGCAGCTCGCTTAATCTGTAAAACAAGATGTAAACATTTTTACACCTGATTGATTTATTACTGTTTTTTTTAATGCTGACAATATTTCAGGCATATTTCAACTGTAAATTAGTATGATGTATATAAGGATTAGTTTAGGCTAGATAAAATTAAAAACAATTATTCCCATGTCCATTTTAATTTCTTAAAATAGGTATACTTATGTAACAGGGGAAAAAATGTTTAGCTGGATCGGGAATCGAACCCGGGACCCCTACATCACTAGTCAGGTGCTCTACCGACTGAGCTACCCAGGCCGATATCCATGGCCTAAACCATTACATTCCTCCTTCCTTAAATTGTCTTCACCCTCGAAGACACAACCCAGCATTACACTGAATTTTATGAAGTAATGCACATTACACTACCATTACATGTAATGCAATTTCATTCAAATTAGGGCATCGTATTTCTTCTAGGTTTTTGTTTATTCTGACGTTGTGTTCAAGCAATTTTTCAATAAATTTTTCCTTTCCACCGCACATTCCCTCTGAGTATTGTTGTAATTCTTGAAAACTCCTAATTCTGTACTCTTCCAAATGTTGTCTTTTGGTATCTAAAGTACACTCGATGTCATTCGCAGCAGACTTTTGACACTTCTGTTAAACAATGCATAAATGAAATAAAGATACCATTTATTGATTGAATTGTATGTCTCTAGCAGTATTTTAACTTATATGAAACATCACCAGAAAATGTTGCAGGCATCCCAAAAGTACTATTTTCACCTCCAAACAATGCAATCATGAAAAGGAGCATACAGCAGGTGTGACCGGTCAGCATGGGATGGTCACTCCTCCAAGGCACCTGATCCCATCTCTGTTTTTTTTAGAGGCCCGTTTTTGCTCTACTCCAATTTTATATTATTTAATGGACTTTTGAGCTAGAATACTGCTCATTATCTCTATATATTTCTCATAAAAATGCAGCAGATAAACTGTTCAGTATTGAGTTGATTTGCATTTTATTACCTAGCCAATGTGCTAAGGTGAGTGATGTGGCCTATGTGCCTCTGATTTTAATTTTAACCTTTTTGTATTTGAAAGCTCTTATTATTTTTAACTCATAAACTGTGGATGATATTGTTACATTTGGATAAGAAAATTTTTTATCACACATGAATAAACAGCACAAAGAATACTTACTTTGAAACTTGCAATATTGGCTTTTATGATTTTCACAGACTCGGATATATCAGAATGGCTATCTTCAAGTGCCATGATCTTCTTTGAAATTTCTTCCTGAATTTAGATTATTCAAATATATATACATACAAGATTTCTTAAAGAGGCAAAAATTTATACAAAAAATATGTTTAAGAAGGCATTTAGTTAATCCCTTCATTTTTTATCCAAAGAATTTTACTTACACTGAGCATTTTCCTGCCTAACTGAATATCACATAATTGGTGATTGATATGCATGGGCATAGCATCTGAGATGGAAATTTCTTCATGACAAATTAGACAAATTTTGACATCTGAAAGCAAAAACATAGGTAATCAGAGATTACAGAGCTCATCTCAACGAATGTTGTTTTTAAATTGAGGCAAAGTCACACAATAAACCAACAAAAAGTGTACATCGCAAAATGCAAAATTTATGCAATTTTGATTTGATACTTTGGAATACACCTATATAAAACTTCAACTAGTTCTTCATCATGAAAACGTTAACGTAATCAAAATCCAGCATCTGAAGCAAGTTTGAGAGTCTTCATCCTTTGATGTGCATTTGTGCAAGCTTGGTTTATATAAGCCTAATATTTCTTGGTAAAAGACCTGCACCCATAACTTTACGAGGTCCATCATCTGAAAAATGTTATGTATGTCGAATTCAGCATCTGAAGCAAGTCTATTAATGTGCATCTTAAGATGTATCATCCATGCAAGTTTGCTCAACATAGAGCTCAAAGTTACTTGGAAATGAAACCTGTATAAAAAACTAACCTTTTCACTAATCCAGAAAAATTAGGTCAAATTCAGCATCCACAGCCAGCCTGGTAGAATGCACCCTTAGATGTACCATCCATGCAAGTTTGGTCATAATAGCGCTCAAAGTTACTTGGAAATAAAACCTGCACAAAAAACTTTAACCTGTTCACTCGTCCAGAAAATGTAGGTCAGATTCAGCATCCGCAGCAAGTCTGGTAGTGAGCATCCTAAGATGTATCATCCATGCAAGTTTAGTCATTATAGGGCTGATAGTACCTTGGAAATGAAACCTGCATCAAAAACTTTAACCTGTTCACTCAAGCAGAAAATGTAGGTCAGATTCAGCTTCCGAAGCAAGTCTGGTAGTATACATCCTAAGATGTACCATCCATGCAGGTTTAGTCATTATATGGCTCATAGAACCTTGGAAATGACACCTGCACCAAAAAATTTAACCTGTTCACTCAACCGGAAAATGTAGGTCAGATTCAGCATCCGAAGCAAGTCTGGTAGTATGCATCCTTAGATGTATCATCCATGCAACTTTTGTCACTATATAGCTTGTAGTTACATGTACTTGGAAATGAGACCTGCACCTAAAACATAAACCTGTTCACTCATGCGGAAAATAAAGGTCAGTTTTAGCAACTGAAGCAAGCCTGGTACTGGCTGGTAGTGTGCATCCTAAGATGTACCATCCATGCAAGTTTAGCCAACATAGGGCTTATAGTTACTCGGAAATGAGACCTACACCAAAAACTGCACCAAAAATGTTAACCTGCTCCAAAAACATTAACCTGGTCATTTCTTTGCTGAAATTGCAGTATCTGAAACTTTGACTGATACAATGAAACACACTAGAAACATCTTCCATGCATGTCTAATCAATACTCCAGTATAGGATATAGAAGTACAGTTAATTCTTGATAAATTGCCACCTTTTGTAATTCAGAAATCATGAATTCATCAATAATTTTCAAACTTATATTTGAAATATAATCTTTAAATTGATAATTTTATATTTTTTTTTTCATCAGGTCAAAATATCAGGTCTTTAGAATATCAGGTCTTTAGTATGTTCCCGGTATTATCGAGATAATTGACACTTAAAAATGGACGTTTGTTTTTAAAAGACGGTGACGGATGGGGTATCCGAATTTGCCGTTATAAAGAGAATTTATATAGCAGGAAAAACATTCTTGGGAATTCATGGCGGTATTGTGAAAATGGAGATGAATCTAATGGCGATAATTCGAGAATTGACTGTACTTAAAAAAGAAAACTGCTCAAAAATACTTAACCTTAACCCCGGACACTGACGCAGACGCTGAGGGTAAGATTCAAATAGAAATTTTGGATTATCAATTCTCAGCTTCGACATTCTTCTGTGGCGTTTTAAAAAGAGTAAACCTATTCATTTTCAAATTAATAGGTGAACTATTCTTTTACAATATCGCGTTTTTATTACCTTTCAACTTTGAAATTTTATGTACGACTTGACAATACAGTAAAACTCGGTTATAGCGAAGTCTTAGGGACCAGTTCTATTTATAATTTATTTTTATAATCTTTGAAAGTTCATTATAAAAGATGTAAATTTCATTATATTTAACCTCTACGGGACTCAAAATCAGTTCGCTTTATCCGTAAATTCGTTATATCAGAGTTCATTATAAGCGTAAAATTTAACAAAGCTTTGTAAGAATTTTGCCGGGGACCCAGAATAACTTCGCTATATCCGTGAATTCGCTATATCCGTGTTGGTACTAAACAAGTTTTACTGTACTCATGTCCAGTTAATCCCTCAGCATACCTTGGCCGATTAATACACCATTTGATGCTGGGTACCCTAGTCAGCCGAGGTGAATCGAAAGGTCTTAATTAGCTTCAGTAAGTTTTACTTGTATTGTCATGATGTTGTGTGTATTATGTTATTGTGTGTATGACACTATACAATAGAGATTTTGTAAAAGTCTCATTAAATTTCATTCAGTGGTATTACAGAAGTTGCAGAAAAGATGTGGGTATCCAAAAGCTTAGCACAGGGACAAATGGGAATTCCTATCTCTCTATACACATCTACCCTCCAACTTTTTAAGGAGGGGGGGGGTAAAAGTTAACTTATCCTACTTCGAATACCATTAATTTAAATGTAAATTTTTACCAATTGTATACAGAAATATTTTCATATTTAGGACATGACCATACGTTTGTAGTACAAATTGTCACAAAACGTTTGGTATCGTTGTACTAGGGCTGCCCTGGTTCAGACATTTTTCGGTTCGGTTCGGTTCAGAAAATAAATTCTCGGTTTTCGTTTTTTTCGGTTCGGTTTTCATTTTGAGAATCTAAATAAAACATCTTTATATATATCAAAGGATAATAAGGATTAAGGACATTGTAGAAAGTACTATTTTGCCGACACAAATTTCTATCCATTTTATTCAACAGAACAAGTTGTTAAATGTAACAAAAAATAACAAAGTAATAAACTTCTTGTTTAAAATAAAATAAAATAAATATAGTTATTGACTAGAGTTATCTTGTTTCAAACAATTAAAACATTCAATTATTGGTCATGTCAATAGTTTGATGTCAATACCGTGTTTCCGACTAAGATGACTGCTCATCGAGGAAGTACTTCCCATTGTGTATTTAAATTCACATTTGCATACATTGCACACAGTAATTGTTTTGTCAACCACCCCTACTTTCAAAAACCTGAAGTATTCCCACACTTGTGATTTGGTTTTGGTGTCATAACAGTATTAGGCCTTAGGTTCACATCAAATCATGGCCAACGGAAAATAATTCCTGAGTTTTTCCCTTGATTTCAGGACTTTAGCAGAGAGGTAGGTGCCCATATTTTTTCTGAGATGTAAAACAGTATATTCTTTTCCAGAAAAAATAGAAGAAAAAAATTAATGAGACCAGTAAATATTTTTTCTAAATTTTATTTCAGGATTGAGTGATGAGGCCAAACACATGGCTTTCAAGCACCTAATTGACTTTGATGTAAACAAACTTGAACGCCTTGCTGGATGGGTATGTATTTTTTGTACCGAAATGTTAAGGATTTCCATCCCTAATGGGACCTAATTCTCTACCCTTAAATGTATGTCAAGTACATAATACACTGATGTTATATTAAAGCATTTTAGAGTGGAAAAGGATTGCCCGCGAGAAAGTTTTAAAAATGTCATTAATTAAGCAGTAGTTAATTAATAAAGATTGCATTGAAGTCTATGCGGAAAAGCGTTTTTTCAAAATAAAAATTCAAATAATTTGAATGTCAATAAATCCTGCGGTGGAAAGATGCATTGAAACATTAAAAATAGTAATAAATGGGAAATATGTCTAAATATGCTGAGTATTCAATGCATACACATCAGTTATGTATTCAATTTCACTGAATTTGTTCCCATTAGGGATTGAATACCTTAAGTAACAGTAGTACTTCAAGATGTGAAAGTGAAACATTTGAGAAGTTTGTTTTGAATGAGTGAGGCCAAACTAAAGGTGAGTAATTTTGGTAAGAATATACCGGTATGGCAGAAATTAATACTGTTGTGCAACCAGCAGCGAGGGCATTCGGAAGGTAAGTGTTTATATTTAAATGAAACTTACATGTTATTTTTAACTTATATGGGGAGTCTGGGTCCTTAAAGGGATTTTTTTATCTTCATCATGGATGCTGACTGGAGGCGGGAGAAATTAGAGATTTTGCTGGAAAAAGTTGATAGGGGGAGGGTGAATAGGTTGGGGTGTAATTTTTTTGATGGGAATTTAGCAACAAATAGAAGGCGGAGGGGAAATAATACAGGGCCAACATATGAGAGGGTAAAAATCACATTTCCAGACAACACGAAAAAAGTTCTACTAGCACACAGATTCATGTACATGCTTCATACAAACACATTACATATTCCACATGATAAGCACATCTCACACATATGTCACAATAGTTTATGCATCAATCCACTACACCTAAGTTTAGAGGATGCGGCAGTCAATAACGAGAGACAGTTATGTAAGAAATTAGTCCCCAAGGTCTGTTTGAGGCACGCGGGCCATCCCGATTGTCTGTTTGAGAACTGAAGGTAAGTCATTTTTGCTTTTGCTGTAAGAATGTTCACTTCTCTTTGGTAAGGGGGGATCACTCATCCTCTTCACGTATCCGAAATTTGTATCAGTCCCTCTTTGAAAGTACATGTTAAATTTTTCTCTCACATGCTCTAGTCTTTTTTTACGGTATGTCACAGACTTTTTTCGTAATTTGTCAGATTGATATTTCTTTTGTCTTTTTTTGCAGTTGACGGGTCACACGGGTGTTTGACGGCAGTGGAGCTCCAAGGGCAGCACACTTCATGGTAGTGGAATTTCCTGGTCCATGATTCATCCTGTGTATGGCGGAGTAGATCTGGGGTTCAAAGTTCACGGAACATGTAACATTCTTTGGATTGGACTTCGAATAACCTCTGTGAGGTGCCTCGGATTTCTGGGTGTTGGTCCCAAACCTGGTAGAGGTAAGTGTATTCCTGTTAAAGCGGAAGTTCACTAGCTGACGTAGGGTGGCCTGGTCTTCTTCTGTGGGTTGCAATGTTTCCTTGCATGGGGTGGGAGAAACTCTTTGGGCCAACATTTTTCAGGTAGGCCTCTACATACTAGTGAGTGGCTGGCACATGTCCTTCCACATTTGCCCGAGTAGCAATTGACGATAGCATCTGTTGCATGGCTCAGTACGTTGACCAGCTTTTCTGTGTCACCTGGGTATTTTTTCAGTGCGTGTTCGTACTCTGCAGTACATCTCTTCATTAGGTCGACGGAGAAATTTCTCTTGGTGGCTTCTTTGTCTGCAGCGGTTCTACCCAGAAACATTCTTGGACTAAACTTTGCAGCATCAATTGCTTTCTTCTGTGACTGGGCGAGGTGACGAGTATCTCGTAAGGCCTCCACGGTCTGTCCATGCTCTTTCATTGCCTTCTGCACTCCACGGTAGGCCGCACTGTCTCCATCAGTGGTGATCTGGCCAATGTAAGTAGGCTCTGGGTCACTTAGGAACTCACGACAGATTTCCTCTGTGGCCAAGTCCTCCCTACCAATGGGCTGGTCCATCATTAAGGTGGCAGTACACTTTCCGGGATGCTCTGGACACTTGGTTCCTTGGCTTCGCTTACGACAGAGTTTGTTTTTTGTGACCACTCCAATAATTTTTTTGCTTGGTGTAACATTTTCTGAAGTGGTATATGTACTTTGCATTGCAAGTTGAAATGGGTTCCTGTCTCTGGACCAGTAGAGGGGATTGTTGTAGCGTCCGTCACCTTCCACAGGAATAGGAGTTTGACATGGAAATCCGTAGCTCTCCAGTACATCTTTGAGGTGAGTCCTTTACCTTTGTAGATCTTCTCTGACCATGTACATATGAAATCTTTCAGTTACACACATTTATCAGGTAAACAGAGACATTTTTCATTTGGCCTACACTGCTTTATTAGCATGAAATAAAAAAAATCAAATACACCATTACATACACAAATCTATAAACTTATTATTCATTTAATAAATAATTTTTTTTAAAAATTTTAATTTTTATTGCAGGTGTCATAACAGTATTAGGCCTTAGGTTCACGTCAAATCATGGCCGACGGAAAATAATTCCTGAGTTTTTCCCTTGATTTCAGGACTTTAGCAGAGAGGTAGGTGCCCATATTTTTTCTGAGATGTAAAACAGTATATTCTTTTCCAGAAAAAATAGAAGAAAAAAATTAATGAGACCAGTAAATATTTTTTCTAAATTTTATTTCAGGATTGAGTGATGAGGCCAAACACATGGCTTTCAAGCACCTAATTGACTTTGATGTAAACAAACTTGAACGCCTTGCTGGATGGGTATGTATTTTTTTGTACCGAAATGTTTAGTAACAGTAGTACTACAAGATGTGAAAGTGAAACATGTGAGATGTTTGTTTTGAATGAGTGAGGCCAAACTAAAGGTGAGTAATTTTGGTAAAAATATATAGCAGAAATTAATACTGTTGTGCAACCTTCCTTTCACATGTGTATGCCATGTTTAAATGTCTTCGATGTTACCTGTATTTTCATTGGTAAAAAAACCCTTCATTGAAATAAACAACCAATCACAACACGTGTTGCAAGCAAATTAGTATTATATAAATGATAAAAAAAAACGAACCGAATTCCGGAAAACCTGACTCAAACCGAACCGAATGCCATTTCGGAGCAGTTAACCGAGTTTTCGGTTAACCGTGACAGCCCTACGTTGTACTACTTGTATATATGGAAAAAGAACTTATTCCAACCCTTCCGATAGTATAATTGTAATTGGTGTAAAATTGTAAAACTATTCTTTTTTTAATGATTTATATACATGTAAATCTAAACAAAATTGTAGAAAATAGCAATTCTAAATATTCTTTATTTACTTACCTGCATTTTGTGACTTTTTTGAAGCATGTAAACCACTACCTGTGTATTTATTTACAATGTTTGCCAGTGTAGAATTCCTCTTTATGGCTTTATACCCCCTGGCACCAAGATTTTGAACATGTCTACACTGGGGACACGTTACTCTGGTTCGGTTTGCAGTAACATCTTCCTCTATAAGCTTCACTATGCATCCACGACAATAAGAATGCAAACATGTCAACGTACAGGGATCCACAAACAGTTCTAGACATATAGCACATGATAATTCAGGATCCAGGCAGGCCATCAAGGACACGTCGCACTGAAAAGCACACAGTTAATATATATTATTATAATAATAACTTTGAACTGAAGAGTCAGGAGGGGGATTTTTTAAATTGTGGACCTAGGATTGCTCTCTTCAGTAGCAGGCTATGAGGCCATAAAACTTAGATTAGCTCACTTTTGATCTCACTCTCACTTTTCCACTATTAAATCCATCAGAAAAAGTTAGAATGGGATCAAAAGCAAGCTCATTTAAGTTTTATGGCCCCAAGGCGAGTACCAACCTTGATGTTGCATTCCACCTACTTTTTGGCTTTTCTCGTGCAATATATATCTTGCCAAATTAACAAATACACCAATTTATTTTTATGCCATTTGAACGAAGTTCGGGGGTATAAAGTTTTTGTGGTGCCCATCGGTATGTCTGTTTGTCTACAAAACTTTAACCTTTCCCATAACATTTGATCACATGTTGATTTAGTGGAGTTATGACATTCATATTTCACATTTCATACTCTGACCTTGACCTTGGAGTTTGACCTACTTCTAAAAAGCAAACCTTAACCTTAACTTTCAGGGGTAAGGGCTAGTGCTTTCATACTTTATATATTTAAACCTTGTGACAAGACCTTTTATTTGATATCAAGAACTTTGACCCTTTGATCTTGGAGTTTGACCTATTTAACCTTGGTCATAACTCTTTAGGGCATATAACTAGGACTTTTATACTTAACTATAGTATTCTTCTTGGCAAAACCTTTCATTGGACACCAATTACCCTGACCTTTTGACCTTAACCTTATTTCTGTACTTATGAAAAATCTTTAACCTTCATAATAAATTTTGAAAACTAAGGGTTAGTGCTCTCATACTTTACATACTTTATACTTTTGAGAAGACCCTTTATTGGATACCAGAAACTTTGACTCTTTGACCTTGCAGTTTGATTTACTTTTGAAATAAAAACCTTGACCATAACTTTTGAAGGGTTAAGGCTAGTGCTTTCATACTTTTCATATTTAATCATTGTGACAAGATTTTTCATTTGAAATCAAGAATTTTTACCTTGACCTTGGAATTTGACCTTTTTAAAAAAATATTTGACCTTTGCCATAACTTCTGAAGGGTTACAATTAGGGCTTCCAAATGTTTTCTTTGTGGCAAGACCTTTCATTGAATACAGTAATGTACCAATAATCTTGACTATTTGACCTTGAACTTGAAGATTTTTGTACTCATGAAAGACTTTAACCTTGGCCTACTTTCATATTTCACAGTTGTATTTCCAGTGAAAATTCCCTACTTTGGGTACCAATATATCAAATTTGCATTTAAGAAAAGTGTTATCTTCTTTAAGTTACCATACAGGGGCATCAGTGTTTCACAAACACATCTTGTTCTTTGATTTCAATTACATTATAGTCACTTTCAAACAACACATGAGCTAGATATATCAGGAAATACAATTAATCATGATTTCTTCAATATTCTTAATAGAGCAGTTGTGAATCCAGGTATTTGGTCAACAGGGGGGGGCTGCACAGCAGGAATGGACGTTAACTAACCATAGCTGCCAGCGGGGCACAACCCTCTTCATGTATTAGAGTGTAGTTGTCCCGAAGCCTTTGGCTGTTGGCCTAGTCACGAAATGACAAGGGGGTAGGTGTGGGAGGGGATTTCATCTTCCTACTGGCAGGGGTACGGGGGGCCTTTCCCTGACAATTTTGAAAATAGAGATGCCAAATCCTGCAATCTGGGTAAAATTATATGTCATTCTTTGACTGTACCTCAGATATTTTCTATTCGAAACATTCCAGATTTATTATCATTTAGGTCATTACCTTTTACATTTTGATGTAAATTAAAAACTATGACGATAATACTTAATACGTAATTGGATTCTGCACACCAGCCCTGGATCTGCCTTTTAAGAAAGCATAGCAAGCTTAGAGACATGAAAGCGCAAACTAATGGACTTTACTTTAAATTTGATCTGAAGGTGTATTAGGGGCTTTAGGGCTGTATCAATATATCTATATGTATCGATATTCAAGAATAATATTGTATCGAAAAATACTTGCAATATGTATTGGACAGACAGTTTTTTTTTCTAATTCTGTTAAAAAGATTGGAATTTCAATCACCAAAGATTATATTTCACTTTTTTGAATTAAAACTGTTCAATAATTATTTGTAAGGAAATAACACAGTTTTTATAATTAATACAAAATACAAAGAGAATTTTATTTGAAAATGTTGATTTTACTGTCATAAGAAGTTTTAATTTGAAGTGTTATTGTAATGACAGTGAGACAAGAACTTTAAAATGGGCAATAAAACACTTAATTGTTATGAAATTCATGCATTACAATGATTTAGAAGCCTTTTCTGATGGACTTGTTTTAGAATCCAATATAATGCATATCGCTTTTAAAAATATTGTATCGTATCGGTATCGAAATTTTTGGCTCAATACACAGCCCTAAGGTGTATCGAGTAAGAAATGTAGAATAACTGCGCTTACCCAATACTTTTGCCGTCATGCATATCTATAGACTACAGAATTGGTAATTTTTTAAAAATACAATTCATGAGCCAGCTATTTCTGTACACTGCCATGTGTTTACATAGCAGACGACAATCCAACATTGTTTGTTATAATATCAAAATATTTTCCTTAGATATATCATGTATATAATTATATAGAGGATATTCAATGTTTTGTCATTGAAAATGGAATATTTTAACGAGTGGGACAGGATTTTGATATTTTCCATATTGAACTACTATGTTCTACGGTGCGACCGTTGGGGCGAGCGCACTTATTTACTATCAAAAAACTTTACAAAGCTTTAACTTGCACTGCCTATCCTCAGTTCATTAAAAAGAAGAAAAGAATAAAAAGAAATCATGCGCTTCCCAGGCATCGGGATCGAGATTCCGAACTTTTCGGAAGTTTCCGACAAAATCGGAAATACCTGAGCCTTTAGTGACGAAAGTATGACGTCTGGTCATATAAAAAGTCCTGTTGACTCTGAACGCAAACGATAGTTTTGTGGCATGGAGATTGCATTAAATCGTTTTTTGTAATTTTTTTCAAGTAAGTTGTTGCTATGTTTTAGCCACCATGTTGCTATGCACCACAAAGGATTATTGGGAGTTTGGAATTTTTTCACGCGGTGAGATAAAAATTTCTTGGAACATTATGTGCAGATTTCAACCCGAATTTCCTCCGTTCGTACACGTTAGTCTATTGAGCTCGCTATGCGAGCGGTGCTTCGTGCCGCCTCGCTATAAAACATTGAATTCTGTTTATTTTGTTTTCTTTGATTTTTCCTTTTCTTCTATAGGTGTCTTTTTCTATAATGCAGTCATAGCCCACATGACGTCATACTTGAGCGGTTGAAACGTCATAGCTAAGTGTTGGGAAATTAAAAACGTTGTAAACAAGGATTTCAACAATATATTTTGGGGATCTTTGGCAGAATTATTCAATGTCAGAATTGTTTATTTATTTCCTAATGGACCAAGGAGTATTTTTTAACATTCTTTTGAAAGTTTTCCCGCACTTCTGATATTTGTCACACTGTGAAAGGATATCACTTTGATATCCTTTCACACTGTGACAGAATATCATTTTTATATAACGAATAAATTACAGTATAAAAAATTGTATCAAATGTTTTATAAATTTGCAGTATCAGTAACATTAAAAAAAAAATCTAAGTTAGCTAAACACAGTTTCGTATAAAATCCAGGGGGTTTTTCCCAGAGAGAAGCATGTTGGGTAGAGATTTTCCTGCTATTTATAGGAGTCTAGATGAAAACTGCATCTTTTTTGTTTTTATTCGCATAAAGTAGAGTCTTATCTTAATATTTAAAGAAAAAAATGTGCATTCATTTTTAGAAAAAAAAAATTGTGAGACTCTTTAATAGGGGGAGATAACTCCCAAAACATCCGGTTTTCACATGTGCAGAATTGCATGAGTCAATTAGCAGGTAATGTAGCTTTTTCAAGTGGTGGAAAATGTACCCTAAAAGCACACTAAAAGAAAACCTGAGGACTTGTTCTGTGAAATGCACATAACTTATTTTGTCAGATTTTTCCTGTTTTTGTTGAGCAGGGGGGTTAAAAATGCACAAGTGCACTGAAAATTGATGCATAAACAACCCAATATCCCCCTTATTTCAGGTGTCAAATATCCCCTAGTAGTAATTGATGGATGTATTTTAGTTGGATATTTACAAAATTCACAATTTTATCTTTCCATTGATATGCAGAAGTCTATGTAACAAGCCTCCATTTTATTTTTTTATAGGGGTCAGTTTTGCTTGTCCCTCACCGAGTAACGTCCTGATAACGTCATACATAAAACTGTGTTTTGCACCCTTAAGGAGTAGCATTTGATGACATTTGCCACATTTATTTGCCTGTAAGTTCATAGAAAATTGCTTTATTTGTTTTAATTTATGTAGTAAACCATACAGTATAATCTCAGGTTGACACTGTGTAAGACATAATGCCTATTAGATACATGTTCCATAGAATTTATACATATGATAAGGATTCTGGGGGCTAAAGTTGTTATTTTACATTATGACGCAACTGCATTGTGACATCAAAGTGTGACGTCATGTCAAAAATGGAAG
>NW_026924455.1:0-23689 GCF_032062105.1 Saccostrea cuccullata
AACCGTGTAGGGCCAAATACATGTAAGGGACCCCTTCCCAATTGCAAAATTAAAAATGAAAGCATTTGTTCAATTTTTGAAAAAAAAACATGTAAAACAAACATATTTAGTATTGAATTCTGAAAAAAAAATGAATAAAATTTTCTGAAATATGGCTAAAAATTCATAATAATTGATAAGACGTATATTCCTGAATTATCGTTCTGAATAATTAAGTAAACAATTTTATGCAGCATAATTATTGATTTCTTGAATGCCATCCAAAGACATGGGGAGTACAAAATCACAGTTACTTTGGTCTTGGTTCATATTGATAAATATATGTGACGTCGCGCATGATATTGGTGATACTTAACGTTACGCTTATAACGTCACAAAAACGTTAAATGATGTAACAGGTGCAACGTTATATTTTTACAATGTAACCTTTTGATTAATTTTTGTTCTTCCACCAAACAATCCTGTTTAATATTTTTAAAAAATAAAAAGGGGGGATATTTGTTCACCTTGTACCATTACAAGTAAATTTGTACATATATACAATTAATTTATGAGATTAAAAAACAAATACTTCAATTTTTTTTACAAGATGCAAAGAAATTGGCACCCAGGAAAAAAATTCAACACACAAAAGTCTGTGTCCGGGCTTTTTTGTGATTTGGATATTTCACATGCTAGGAAATCCAATAACAGAAAATAATATCTATACCATAAAAATATAAATATTTTTTAGCTGCAGGTGTATGATAGTTTGACCAATATGGCCATGGAGCGCCATTAGAAAATAAGTACACTGTACACCATCATGTAAAATGGTCGGGAAAGTCCTACTTATGACGGAAAGTTATTTATTCTTTGCCCTTATACCCCGCACTCAAAAAGCTTAAGGTTAATACGTTGTTCTATAATGCACACATAGACAATTTTGTAACTTTAAAAGATTTTAATATATATCTCACATGCCTTTATTGCTCAGGAATCTTTAGATAATCAATGAGATTGTATAATAAGACCACATATTTTATTTCAAGAAGTTTTACAACATGGTACATGTACATTTATATTAATATCACCCTAATAATTATGGGTACATTTAAATTGTTCGTTGAGAGACAAGTCGATCAGTGCCCGAAAAAAACTTCTGTAATTCATTTTTTCTCAAACAATAACATTTTAAAATCGCTAATGGAAGAATGTTTAATAATAACTGCTTGAAGTTTTATTTCGTACTATAAACTTAAAATTTTCCCGTATGTTCATTTTTTTTGAGAATGGCGATTTCACAATCGCCTAATAGTATACGTCTAAGTACTAGTATAATTATGCATGCATGAGGGTCCAAGCTTAAGTGGTTACTGTAAGTAAAAAAAATAATTTTTTTCTTCGGCAAACATATTGTTTGAAATCAAGTCTCGCCTACTTTGATTGATTATCCCCCTATCGCAACGGCAGGCACGTAACAACAGGGGGCAACGGGGGGGATGCCCTCCCTACTTCTTTTCCCAATATACTATAGAAAATGTTCATTGAAAGGTTGCCCCCACCCCAACTTTTAGTGTTGTAAGAAAATTGTAGTTGAAAAATCGGTACTGAAAAAATTGGCATTGAAAAATTTGGTCTCTTTTTCACGTAAGTTTAATTTTTTTTCTCTCTCTGGTTGCCCCCCCCCCCCACACTTTCAAAAACGATGCTACGTGGCTGCAACGGTGTGCGTAGGTGAAGGTATGTATGTGTGTTTGTGAGTTAAGTCGCTCGAAACAAAAAATGAAATAATTTGCATCGGTATCAATGATGAATGCAACCTTGACTTATAAATGAAGGATATGGAAATAACGAACAGTATTCAATCTCAACGTCCATTAAACAAATATACAAAATAAGAGCAGAGCAAACACGGACTTCCGAAACATCAGAGGTGGGATCAGGTGCCATGGAGGAGTGAGCATACCCTGCCGACCGGTCACACCCACCGTGTGCTCGTTGTCATAATCAGGAAATAACGGAAAAAATCCGTGGTCAATTCAGTGCATAAATAATGGACTAACAATTGGTATGAAAAACGTCAGTCAGCATTTCATTCAATGATAAATTGTATTTGCTGACAAGGTCATTGTATCGACCATAGAATTTACGAATTGATGACTTTAAACGAGACTGTTGATATTCTTGTTTCATCAACTTGCTTGTCAATAATTTACCTCGTTTAAGAAATTGTTCACACGTTGAGCATGCTCTTGCGTATCGAATCAACTGAGATATGAATACTCCGTATGCAGGTGAAGAAGGTATATTGCTGCATAAGTAAGGGAAGTTGACGATAGAAAAGTTAAAGTCATCACGTTTATCATATAGCTTGGTTGTTAGATTACCAGTAGTGTCTTTTTCAAGTAAAATATCCAAGTATGAAGCAGAAGTGTCGGACTCTGTGGTATCTTTTATCTCAAGCTCACCAGGATATATCGTGTCGACGTAGGAATGGAACATGTCATTATTAATTGACAATACGTCGTCGATATATCTAAATGTCGAGTTGAAGGCCACAGCTAGTGCTTTCTTCTTTTCACGCAAAAGATTTTGCATAAATTCTGCTTCATATGAATATAAAAATAAGTCTGCTAATAACGGAGCGCAATTTGTACCCATGGGAATTCCAATAGATTGTTGGAATACCTGGTCTCCAAAAACCACATAGATATTGTCAATCAGAAACTCAAGCATCTTCTTGATGTCAACTTCAGAGTACTTATGTGTGCAATCAGAATCTGTTTTAACGAAATAATTTTTCAAATGACCAATGACGAGGTAAGTAAACTTACGAGTTCCATTTTTGTTGAAGAAGCAGCTGTCAATGATATCAAAAAGCCTGGATTTTAATTTGTCGTGCGGAATTGTTGTGTATAAAGTTGAAAAGTCATAAGTTTTTATGCTGTTGATTTTTGTAAAGTCTTGTGATTTCAAATTGTCCAAAAGTTCTTTAGAATTTTTAAGTATCCACATCTGATTAACACAACTTCTTGAATATATAGTTGTACAGTACTCTTGAAGTTTTTCCTTCACTACTGTCAATATTTTAGTGAGAAGTAACGAAAGAGGCTTGGTTGAACATTTACTGGAACCTGCAATGTATATGCTCTTTTCAATTGGAGGTAGAAATAAGTAAGGATCGAAGCCTTGTGTACGAAAGAAGTGCCTGTGCTCTAAACCTTTGTATCAGCCTTGCTTGTGAGAGTACTTTGATAGTGCTCTGTTTTATACTTTATTTTAGCTTTTTATCTTCCTTGCCGATTTATCCAATTTCTATATTTTTTAAAATATCTATAGACTAAGTGTTTCATATTCATATCATTGAACTGGTATAGATTTAAAACGGGCTACAAATGAACTTGATTTTCAACTTTACATGCACATCCAGTAATAAAATATGTTTTTCTAGAATGACTCGAATATTGGCAGTATATATTTCTTCAATAAAACTAATATTTAATTAAAAGCAATGTTGCTATCTTATCATTTCATTTCACATACTTGAACTTTATTAAAAATGTGCGGATTCAGGGATTTGAAAACGGTTTTTCTATTAAAATATCTTCTAAAGACTGTGATGTCTAGGTGTCATCCAATGAGATAACTACATAGCAAAAGGTAATATATCAAAACATGTTCAATATTTGTGAAAAAAGGTTAACGGTATTTAAGGTACGTGTATTGATTTGTATCTATAGATGTTTTGGGTTTCATTGAAAAAATATTTTAATATAACTGCAATTTTAGCAAGATGCAAATTTAACGATTTCCCCATAAAAAGATGGTATATATTTTAGCGAAAGATAATTTTAGCTATTTCATGGGCGTTGGAAGCAAATTGAAAAGAAGGGGGGGGGGGCTAATCCAACAACAAAGGTAAATCTCAAATATCAATGCCGACATAATGTCTATTTAGCAACAACAAAGGTAAATCTCAAATTTCAATGCCGACATAATGTCTATTTTTGCAAAACATGGGGGGGGGGGGGGCTAAGCCCCTTTCCTTGATCTTTGGTTCAGACACCTTTGTATGTTTAAATGTTCACTTAAGAAGCTACGGCAATTTGAAAAACACGCAACTGATTGTTAGAAGTATTCAATTTTTACCAATCTCAGCACCCTCTTTAATTATGCCAACATGAAATCGCTAAAAATTCCACTCATGTGGGTATATCCAAGATCCAAGTAGTAGTTTTACAAACCGATGCATGCACCATTCAGCGGTGTCGTAAGCGTCTTTGCTCGAGAAGGGGGGAGGGGGGACTCTTCTCTATAGTCAATAATTTGAATAAAATTGAGGGGGAGGTTTGAATGCACTTCAATAAAAATTGCTGGAAGTGAGAGCTGCATGAATTAAAAAATATTCCATACGGTTTCAGAATATTATCTTGAATGAAAGGTGGGGGGTCAGTCCTATCTTTAAAGGTTGCACGATACCGATATACACGAAAAAAAAAAACGTCCGGAAAAAACATTACAAGCATTGGTAAGTGCACATAAAGACAAGATATGGGTTAGTTTAATTTATGTTAAAATACATAAGCACAAAGTATACCTTTTTGGTACTATTATTTCCAAAAATATGTGGCAGTAGTTTGATTAAAATTTCAAGATTTCTGACAGTGAAGTGCAAAAAAACTGATCAGAATGAGCCCTCGACTATCGCTCGACAAATGACCAGTTATTCGACTACAAGGCTATCCGAGTAAAATTGATATCTCTATTACTTACAACAATATGTGAACTTGATGCTAGTTTTACCTCTTATGATATTAATTACTACATGTAAAGAATGGAGTATATGGTATTTGTGGACGCTGAAAAGACTGCAATATAGCTTTTCGAATTCACAAAAGTAGCGCCTATTTTAATTTTAAAAGACTCTCACATTAAACATATCCTTCTACTGCTTAGATGTAAAATACTTAGTATATAAATGCATTTTTTCATTTGGTTCTTTAAAGTGCCTGTCTTTTTCAGATTTGGCATTGAATCAGGACTCGGGATACATGTAACTATAATGTCTAGTCTGTGCTACATGAACAACACTTTACTTATACATGTATTTTATGTTGTTTGTTTCAGTTTTGTCCCGTGGGGATCCGGGTCAGAATAGATCCTCAGTACCCCTTGCTTGTCGTAAAAGGCGACTAAATGGGGCGGTCCTTCGGATGAGACCGTAAAAACCGAGGCCCCGTGTCACAGCAGGTGTGGCACGATAAAAATCCCTCCCTGCTCAAAGGCCCTGAGTGCCGCCGAGCATAGGCCTAAATTTGCAGCCCTTCACCACCGGCAATGGTGACGTCTCTATATCAGTGAAATATTCTGGAGAGGGACGTTAAACAGTATATAATCATAATCATTATCGAAACATACATGTGGGCCCTTTATGTCACTATGCTGGAGTCCGATTTGAATTTGAAATTATTTTTCTCAGAAAAGAATGTTAAAGATTCAGGTTAAATTTGTTTCATAATATTGTTTTAGAATTAACAAAGGTGAGCCAGGGGACGTGGCAAATCTATGGGAGTAGCCTACTGCACATGTATGTTACGTCACGTCACGTTACGGAGCGTCAAGCGAACCTGGGACAATTCTTTGGACATTAAACTTCTCTTACCTTGTGAAAGTTGATGCGGGATAACCTGAAAATTTGTATATTCTCTGCAGTAAATTCTGTGTACATTTTGTAGGTTATACGTTTTTAAGTATTCACGTTGGTATATTACTCGAAATTATAAGATAAAATGATATAATTACTAAAAAGGCGCGATATTTTTATAGATGGGACATTCCACTGGACACAAAAAAAAATCGGCCCGCTTAATGTATATTCCCGGAATTACATTATATTGGTACTTGCCGTGTTCTACAATGCATGTACATTATAACTATACCAGAATTTATCATCTAACCCATATGTTAGGCTTGGTACTCACAACTTAAAGTTTCGGTCCACCTAAGTTTACAATAACGGGACACGTGGGTCTACGACATTTCTTGGGTCAAATTATCATTTTTGTCCTCCAAGCACTTAAATTACTTATCACATCCTTTTTGGATCCAATTGATATAATCATATACCAATTTGTATGGTATTAGGCATAGGATTTATTATTTTAACAACTTTTTAATAAAGCGCATGGACATTTCATGTAACGCTGGGACATCATAAAATGACAACATCGCCGTATATCTAAGCTATATTTTTACAAATAAAAACGTCTTAAATACATTTTAAGTATGATATTGTCATTATTCATATATTTTCCTTGCCATTGATATAAAATACTTGATATCTTTAATCAAAACCACCTCTACACAACCATACAAATGAATTTTTCAATGCTCTGTATGTAAGTAACACGAGTATTGTGCGCGACGTCTATACATGTATCTTACTGATGTGTAAAAATGAATGATTTTTTTTTTACATATACATGTATATAATGTACATATATGCCCTCTGAATAGGCCGACAAAATACTGTATTCAGAAATAAAGAAAAGAAAAACACGGAAATGAAATATATTGATGAGATGAGAGCATATTAACGTTGCAGCTTTTGTTGTATTATATCTTATAAATTAATTGTACGGTACTAGCAAATATATAACGGTTACCATAATTAATGCGTTGGAAGCAAATTGAAAATAGGGGCTAAACCCAAAAATATTTTTCCATTCTTTCTCGATCCTGACAAAGAGCAAACGTTGAGTGTAACCGGTCAGCAGGGGATGCTCACTCCTCCAGTGGCACCTAATCCCACCTCCGATGTTTTGGTGGTCTGTGTTGGCTCAACTGCTCCTGTTTTGTATTGTTTAGTGGACGTACAGTGTATGATCTGATAATGTTGTTCCTTTCTCCGTGTTTCATAGAATAACCTACATGTATTACATCGATCGCATCTCGCGGTACATCTTTCCGTCCATACAGAGATAAGAGGTCTTGCCACATTTATTTCAAAGTTTGTGTAAAGGTGGCCTGTGGATTGACATGGCATCTTCGTAATACATTCCGGAATATCGCATTGTTTTTTAAAATTTTGGGTAGGGGTGGCGAGCAGCCAGAGAAAAAAAAAATACAAAATGACAAAAAATTGACAATCGAAAAAAGGAAAGTTGTCCATTGTCGAAAATCCTATTTCGAGCGTGAGGTTAGGGTTGGGAGTGCTGGTGTCGAAGCAAACTTCATTCGATGCAAACCTTTTTTTCAGTACCAATTACTTAATATACTAAATTTTACTTATATCACAAAAATAAAGTTTGGAGGGCCAAGCAGCCTTCCTATGAACAGTGCCGAATCCATGGGAGGGTTCATTGCATCCCTCCCCCCTCCCCGCTTATTGATTTTTTTACAAGTGTCATTTTATCATTTTGTTGCATTGATAAGACTCTAGATAACTCGAATCCAATATGTACATACAAGTTACATTTCTCTTCGTCAGTCTTTGAACATGTTGAACATGACGTTAAAAGTAATACATATACGTCAATTGTGACGTTATAAAGATGGTGTTCTTTAAAAAAATTGATTTTTTAAAGAGAAATCATCTAACCTTTACTCCAACAGTGTCTAAGATATAATTAAATTATCAACAGAGATCTATTTCTATAATCTCCAATTTCACCCCCTTTCAATTGCCTTTTTTCGTTTTAAAGCTGTTCACTATCTTCGTTTTCATTTTTGTTATTCGTAGAATACTAGTGTAAGACAAATCTTAATACTTCTTTACATTGATTACTAGATTACTAACTTGTAAATACTTAAGAAAACGGACTCGGATCTACATTTTTTTTTTCAGAAGGGGAATTGAAGAGAAATAGAGTTATTACATGTATAATGTATACTTACAGAAAGATAAACAATTTCAGGGATGTAGTATCGTTTAAAAAGTGCGAGAGTCGTCAGACTGGGAAACATTATGGACCTAATAGTTCCTGAATTTGTTGACAATGAAAGGAAAATAAAACTAAATCTCCCAACCCGTAAATCAAATTTTGCTTTTGCAAACGAATTTCTACACATACTACTACATTAGCCTTCCAGTTATTCTAAAATAAAAAGCACAACAAAAAGGATCATAGTTTCTTTCACTCCTTTTTAAATCAAATTAAAGAATGGACCCCGACCCTTCTGGATCTATCACTGTGAAAATAGGGAATGTTATAATCACCTCTGCCCTTTGTAATTCGTGCAAGCAAAATAGCATTCGGATAGCTTGTTGCTAAAATATTAATTAAAAAAAACGTGCCCTTAGGTTTAGAAACTTATGCATTTATCACGTTAAAATTCACAATCAGGCAAATATAAAGTATTAATAAGTCACAAATGTAAATCTAAGTAATAAGGTATCATTTTTAAACATCTATCGCGCAATAAATACGGGTTGATACGTGAATAAATTCATCATAAAAGCTTTTGAACGCTTTTTTGCTGAAGAATTTTAACACATCCCAGCATTGGTCTACCCCTAATTCTAAACACATTCTTTAACCAATATGTACATGTATATTTTAACAACCTTCTAGCCCTTTATATTCGTTTCTACAGGCGATAAACTCGATTGATTTGAATTGTTTGTTGGGTTGCTGAAAATAAAAAAAAATCAAGTGACTTCTGTCAGATTCAAATTGTATTATCAAGAGTAAATGGCTATTTTTTGAAATCGTCCAGAAAGTCTTAAACAGTGTTTAAATGTACAGAGAAATTATGAATTATTTTTATAACAAGTTGCGAGTGGAATAATGTCTTTGGCACGTCAGTTAGTCCGTCAGTCTTTTTTTTAATTTAGTTTTTTATTATAAGCACAGTTATACTTATATTAATATAAACAGCTGCATAAAATGTCATGAAAGTATTACTTAAACAGGCTCGTAGCAATATTATTGTTCAAAATCTGCATTGAAAGGCTGGTTGCCCCTTCCTTCGCTTTGTGATACAGTTAAATGAAATAAGGGTAATGTACATATGTAGTATCATATGGAGGAAAATTATACTGAAAGAAGTTGGAACTTTAACCCCCCCCCCCTCTCCACAAAAAAAATGTTTTCTTGTTAAGGCAATTTTTCATTTTTTCAACTTTTTCAGGTAATTGTTTTTTCTCTGGTTGCCCCCTGACCTCTTTTCCCTTTCAAAAACGATCCTACGTCACTGCAAGAAATTTATATTTCTTTATTTTTTCGGATGAACGCTTTGTAGGCGCAACCCTGCATAAGAGGGCGGGGGGGGGGGGGGGGGTTGTGGCCATTTTAGACAATATTTCTGACTTTGCTTATAGTAATTTAAAATCTAAATAGCATTCATGCTTTCTGTTAGGGCCCTTACATCTTCAAGCTGATCATATACGTATGACCTGTTAGAAAAATGTTTTCTTTGCTTAATAGATAAATAATCTTCTTAAAATCAAATCTAGAAGATATTCTGTCCCTTACATCATTTAGTACTTCTGAAATTTCATTTTAATTGATTTGTTTGGAAACGAGATTAAATGTATTAGATTATTCACGCATTCTATTACTCATTTTTGGGGGGTTGGGGGGTGTCCCTAACAAAAAAATACTATGGTTAACTATAGTTTACTATAGTTAACTATAGTGATAACTTTGATACTTTGAAAACTTTGATTTACTGTAGTGATAACTTGGACACTTTGAAAAACTTTGACGAAAACTCTGACACTTTGAAAAACTTTAGCGAAAACTTTGACACTTTGAAAAACTTTGACGAAAACTTTGACACTTTGAAAAACTTTGGCGAAAACTTTGACACTTTGAAAAACTTTGGCGAAAACTTTGACACTATGAAAAACTTTGACGAAAACTTTGACACTTTGAAAAACTGAGACAAAAACTTTGAAAAACTTTGAAAATTTTTGGCGAAAACTTTCACTTTGAAAAACAGTGGTGAAAACTTTGACACTTTGAAAAACTTTGGCGAAAACTTTGACACTTTGAAAAACTTTGACGAAAACTTTGACTTTTTGAAAAACTTTGATGAAAACTTTGATACTTTGAAAAACTTTGGTGCAAACTTTGACACTTTAAAAACTTTGGCGAAAACTTTGACACTTTGAAAAACTTTGATGAAAACTTTGATACTTTGAAAAACTTTGGCGAAAACTTTGACAGTTTGAAAAACTTTATCGAAAACTTTGATACCTCAAAAAACTTTATCAAAAACTTTGATACTTCAAAAAACTTTATAGAAATTTTGGATACTTCGAAAAACTTAATCGAAATTTTGGATACTTCGAAAAACTTAATCATAAACTTGGATACTTCGAAAAACTTTAGGAAAAACTTGGATACTTCAAAACTTTGAAAAAGTTTATTGAAAACTTTGACACTTTACAAAACTTAATCAAAAACTTTGACACTTTTAAAAACTTTATCGGAAAAACTTTATCGAAAACTTGAAAAACTTTATCGAAAACTTTGAAAATTTAAAATACTTTATCAATTTGGATATTTTACTACATAGAAATACTAAATCGCCAACCTTGACACTTTAAAAAAATTATCAAAAACGTTGAAAATTTTAAAAACTTGATTGAAAACTTGGGATGCTTTGAAAAACTTTATCGAAAAGTTTTATACTTTGAAAAACTTTATCGAAAATTCTGATACTTTGAAGAATTTGGCGAAAACTATGACACTTTGAAAAACTTTGACGAAAACTTTGACACTTTGAAAAACTTTGGCGAAAACTTTGACACTTTGAAAAACTTTGACGAAAACTTTGACACTTTGAAAAACTTTGGCGAAAACTTTGACACTTTGAAAAACTTTGGCGAAAACTTTGACACTATGAAAAACTTTGACGAAAACTTTGACACTTTGAAAAACTTTGGCGAAAACTTTGACACTTTGAAAAACTTTGACGAAAACTTTGAAAAACTTTGAAAAATTTTGGCGAAAACTTTCACTTTGAAAAACAGTGGCGAAAACTTTGACACTTTGAAAAACTTTGACGAAAACTTTGACACTTTGAAAAACTTTGACGAAAACTTTGACACTTTGAAAAACTTTGGCGAAAACTTTGACACTTTGAAAAACTTTGGCAAAAAACTTTGACACTTTGAAAAACTTTGACACTTTGAAAAACTTTGACGAAAACTTTGACACTTTGATTTACTATAGTTAACTATAGTAAACTATAGTTAACTATAGTATTTTTTTGTTAGGGGTACTAGGATCAAACGCATAATATTTATGTATTGTGTGTGTGCGTCGTTTTTTTTTATTTTGGGGGGGGGGGGGGGGTATGACTCCTTCATCCAAAGGTAGAATGAGTAATTCTTGCCCTCAAGCAATATATGCCTTACACTGTTGAATAATTTTTAGAGAATAATATTTATGGTCTAAATTTTCATAACTGTCGTTTGTCTAAAAACGAAATCATTTATAGATGAAAATTAAGTGAAATACACAAACCTGTTTTTATAGAATTAAACGTGTGCCGCCAGGTGATTCGAACCAGGCTACTGTAAAAATGTTGAATGTCAGTTTCAAAAACATCCGAGCTTTTCTAATTAAAAGGACATCAAACATAAATATATCCATAAAATTAAAGAAATATTTTTTATTTTCGGGATTTTTGTACTTTTCACTCATATCAGTACTCCCTGAAAACCTTTATACTTAAGTATTCCTTCGATAAAAACCTATCAATATATCAGATTCTTTGAGAGTAGTACGGGGCTGTTTTGGCTGGACTTCTAAGTCAACATGTAAAATTGACTTTTTTTACTGTTAAATAATTGGAAATTGCATCTGTATATATGGAATTTAGGTTCTTTCGTTTAAGCAATCAAAAGCATGACAACTAATGGCACTCCCGTCTATTCATGATACTATAAAAAACGGATAACTACGTCATATCGAATGTGTTACATATATTATCTTGTAAACATGACTACCAGGGTTAATGTTATCTCGTTCGTACGACTTGTACCTCGTACGTACTATACAATTATAGCCTTTTGATGAGGGATTGTACCGAATCAAAAGGCTACAATTGTTTCATTATTTTTTATCGGTTAATAAGAATTGTCTTAAAACCCTTCTTTCTAATACTTAGTACCTTCTCATACAAGACATTGTTATGTCATTACATTATGACGTCACAATAATGAGAATGAGAAAATAATAATACTTATCATGTCGTACGTACGACTAATTATTTCGTACGTACGACATATTATCTCGTTCGTACGACTAAGTATGTCATTTGTACGACTTATTATGTCGTAGGTACAACTAAGTATTTCGTTCGTATGACTTATTATGTCGTACGTACGACATATTATCTCGTACGTACAACTCAGTATGTCGTACGTACGACATAATATCTCGTTCGTACGACTTATTATGGCGTACGAACGACTTAGCATGACGTACGTACGACAAAGTATCTCGTTCGTTCGACTTATTATCTCGTTCTTACGACTTGTTATGTCGTACCTACGACGTCTTATATCGTAAATACGACTTAATACTATGTCGAATACTATACTTAATACTATGTCGTACGTACGGCTTTTTTTATGTCTTTAGTACGACAAAGTATCTCGTTTGTACGACTTATTTTCTCGTACGTACGACTTATTATGTCGCACGTACGACTTAGTATCTCGTACGTATGACTTAGTATCTCGTATGTACGACTTACAATAATGTTTTTCTCAAGTGGCTGCAAAACGCCTTCGTTTAATTGACTCTGAATCTCAAATGAATTTCAAGTATTCATAGCAATATACTCTACCCTAGAGCTTCTACGGAAGGAATAACACTTCAATTTGACGATAAAAAACGTGTGAAGGTACATCGACAAAATTATATCATTCCATATGCTCAGCGAATCCGAGGTACAAGGGTTAATCCAAAAGTAATATCACAACTTCGATACAATTACTACTAGTCAACGTAAATTAACAAAATATACCCTCCCCTGAACCACTTTAGAGTGTGGTCAGGATAATTGACCCCACCTTTGCCAATTTTATAAGATTCAAACTATACATTGTATACTCTCTTTATTTACATGTTAAATTCTGGATTTTGTTTTGTATGAAGAAAACTGTATATACATGTTTTATAATTGTTTTCGGCAAACAGTAGTTAATATAGAGTTTGTGTTCTGTTATTATTATACATGTATGTAAGAAATATTTTATAGGTGTAAAGAACAACTGTCCATTTTGTTGGTAACCTTTGATGCTTATATTAACTACAATTTTGTTCATTGATCAAAACCTTTATTTTGATCAATAAAATTCAACTTCAATATACATTTATTTTTTGTCCTTTTTCATGGCATTTCGGGAAAAGAGGAGGCATAAAGGTAGCTATATATATTTTAAATCAGTCATGAAAATTTCAAATTGAAATGATTTTTAATTTTCAAAATATCAAATTATATACAAAGTGCAATTATGGCAGTCGCCGCACCTCAATAACGTCGTATGACGGATATGCGCTGTCACACAGTTTTAAAAACTCTTCCGCATCGTTTCATTAAATTATTCTATAATCATAAACAGTAAACTCATTAATATATTTTTCTTTCTTTAAGAATTATTGCCATCAACTGTACACTCTATCAGTGATTTAAACCTTCATCAAATTTTGTTGAACAGTACCATAGAACTTAAAATTTTCTCATACTCAAACCGTGTGACACGAATCTCTTTTTTAAACAACGTTGACGCCGTTGAACGTTTCCACCCGACCTTGTATCTTTAGGTCTTTCTGTCCTCAGCTTATCAGTTAATTACCTACGACCCGCCCAAAATGTTTGAAACCATCTATGAACAAGTCTCGTTTTCACATTATTTCCTCTGCGAGTCTGATTTACCATTGTAACTGTCTCTACTGGCGATTTCCAGATTTTATAGGGAAAACGCATTAAAATTCAGTTCGGCGTTTTATTCTATTTCGACATTTCCTTTCTCCAAAACATAGATATTATCAACAATATTTATTATAAAACAAAAAACCATGTCGCCATTTTATTTTTACATAAAGACAAACAAATTATCGTCAATTTTTTTTATATTGGGCCATTAAACGCAATTCTAAATGCCTTTTTAAATGTGTTTTTCCTTTTTATTCTTACAATATTCAAGTTAAAACGTTACATTTAGTTTTGACGCGGCGGCACCCCCTATGTTTAATGTTTTAAACGTCTATAGAATGAATTTAATTTACATTATAAAATGAAATTTTCAATTTTGAATAGATTTCTTTGTCTGCATCTTTTGGTGCATTATATTTGATGATGCTTTTGCTTAATTTTCCTGATTAACTCCCTTTGTTAAAGAATCCTAACCAGCTTTAGTATAAATAGTAGCCATTGGGCCAAGGATACCATGTGACAAATTTGACAAAGACTTATTTGCCATTTTCTAAAAAGTTGACACACATCGCACAAATGACCATAGCCAAATGAATGCAACTATAATTTTTAGTTTAGTTAAAAAAATATATATATTATTCATATAAAAGAATGGATTGAACAGCAGGCATAAATGCCTATGATCGTTCTCTCCATAGATATAATTTTTACACCGTATGTAATTTTAAAAGTTGCTTTTGAATAATCAGATCAATATAACAGTATTTAGACACTTATAAATCAAGTAAAAACTAGCTACTACTATTTATCTTATGATTCAAAACTTCTTATCAATTCTATGGTAAAACTTCCCTTAATTCTCAGGTAAGATTTATTTTATCTTATTTCCGTCCAATGATGTACATATAATTACCTCCATTTAAATAATGTTTACGTCATATCTTTACAATATACATGTGTATATAAATAACGTTAAAAGTCATGATTGTGTACATACACTTGAAAACAATACCAATTTCAAACTAATATAAAAAGAAAACTGTAAAAGATTACATTAAAATTATGTTTAAACCTACAAATGCTAAACTATCACAGTTAAAAAAAACTTTATTTATTTTGGTGAGAGGACATACTTTTGCATTTCGTTCTTTACGGATTGTACATTGAATGGATCTAGTAAACTTGTTTCCTGGACAATATGTTATGTTATAAAAGTGAACTACGTCATCGTCAGGATGTCTAAAACAAGTACGCCCTTTGATTTTTATGCGCCCGGATCGATAGATCCAGGGTGTATATTGTTTTTGTCCTGTCTGTCTGTTTGTTTGTTTGTTTGTCCCGAACTTTAACCTTCACCATAACTTTTGAACCATGAAAGATAGAGACTTTATATTTGGTATACATATTCCACTAATAAAGCCCTTTTAAATGACAACAAGGTCAATGACCTTGTGATCATGATTGTGTACTATATGCTAAAAATAGCCTTTTTCTGCAAACTTTAACCTTCGCCATAACTTTTGAACTATGAAAGATGGAGGCTTTATATTTGGTATGCAAACTCAACTAATCAGGTTCTTACAAATGACACCAAGGTCAATGACCTTGTGACCTTGACTGTGACCTTAATGCTAAAAAAATAGCTTTTTCCGAACTTTGTTGCCGCCGGGCGCATAGTGTTTCAAAAACACATCTTGTTTATTTTCTGTTTGGTCAATGAATAAACCACAAACTTAACTGAATACATAACTGCAATATATATTATCAATATTGTTCTTCAGTAGACAATTGTAGTCTAAACTTTTTTAAAGATTGCAATAAACAGATCATATCATTGATAATGTACGTCTGATGTTCTTCTTTCATTTCCATGATCAGCGCATTTTAATGATAAATTGAGTGACATTTCAAGGAATCTTGAAAAAGGGACCATTGTGGGGTGTGTGTTTGCTGTTTTTCAAAGGATGTCAATTCCAAGGTTAGAGGGTCAAAAATCTTAGTATCCAATAAAGGATTTTCTCGCAAGGATTACTTGTGTGAAGTATAAGATCACTATCCCCTAGCGTTCAAAAGCTTTGGCAAAGCTAGGTTAATGGTTTTTTCATGAAAATTGAAACCTTCAAAGTCAAGATCAAAAACTCAAGGTAATTAATATCCAATGGAAGGTCTTGCCACAAAGAATACATATCTAAATTATGAAAGCCCTAGACCTAACCGATCAGAAGTTATAATCAAGCTTAAAAACTAAAAAAAGAAATAGATAAAACTCCAAGATTTAGAGGTCAAATGTCTTCTTATAAATGAAAGGTCTTCTCACAATGACTGAATATTAAAAGTATGAAAGCACTAGCTCTAACTCTTAAAACGTTATGGTCAAGTGTTGCTTTATAGAGTAGGACAAACTCTAAGATCAGGGTTAAAAGGTCAGAGTCCCTAGTATTCAGTGAAGGGTCTTTTTCGCGAGAATTAAACACCTTAAGTTTGAAAGCCCTATCCTTTATTATTCAAAAGTTATGGCAAAGGTTAAAGATTTTTTCATAAGTACGTAAATCTCCGAGGACAAGGTGAAAAGGTTAAGTTTGTTGGTATCCAATGAATGATCTTTAAACAAAGAACACATATATGAAGTATAAACGTCTTGATATGTACTGTTTAAAAGATAATGTAATTTGATAGAAAGAAAAGGATGAAAATATTAAAATACAACAATAGATAAAATCCTCTCTAGGATCTACTGGTTAGAGAGCAGAAGAGCTTATGTGATGGTAAGGTATCCGTTGTCAGTCTGTCTGTCTCTCTGTACACTTTCTTTTTCAAAACGCTTTTCCTCATACTGATTTGGTCTGATTTAAATATAACTTGGCACACAAGTAAACTTTGCTCAGGTATACTTGTGGGTTTTATTTTAATTTGTATGAACAATGGTGTCCCGGTAACTAAAAATAAAATTTTCTTTGACATCCCTTTGTTTCCATGGTAACTAAAATGGAAATGTCTAAGAAATACTTTCAAAATGCTCCTCCTCCTACAGATTTCATTTGATTTCAATATAACTGGGGACACAAGCAGACTACTTTAAGATAAATAATTTTATTTTTTTGTAACTGTTACAGAGTTAAAAATCCAAGTTCTACTTTGTTTAGGTCACATGAGTAACTTCAGGTTGCCTATTGCTACCTGTGTTCGCCGTGTGTCGCGCGTTAACATTTAAACATTTTTAAATTCTTCCCTGAAACCACTGCACCAATTTCAACCGATTTAAAAAAATAACTTCTTAAATGAATTATATTAGTACAATCTTTAAAATATTTTTTACTCCTCGACATGAAGCATTCAAACAGTTGGAATGATTGTAATCAGCATTGAGTCTTCTATCACAACTGTGAAATTCATTTGCCCGGAGTCAGGAGCTCTAGTGCTAAGACATGTTTAAATAGATTATATAGTGAAAATAAACTATCTCTTTAAAAATCTCCCTCTCTGGTAGTTAGCATTAAATAAACTAAGCTAAATACAAAGTTATGATGAATAAGAATGCCGCTTCCAACATTGTGAATTTCATGACCCTAGGGATTTGGGTATGGTGGTAAGATGGGCCTCTATTGATTAGATCATGAAAATGCATAAAAAAGTGTTTTTGTTTCACCTGAATATTTAACAAATGAACTATGTAAATAGTAATGAGGAAGAAGGATGTCACTTTTGCAATTTGTGAATTTCAGGGCCCCTGGATCAGAAGGCGTCTTGTGTTGAAGGGGGGAGGTCTTGCATTTGTATAGGAAAATATATTGTTTTGTTGAAAATATTAAAATTTCCTATGCTTCTTATTATTACGAAAATTATATAGGGTGAGTTCACCATGCATCGGACACACACCTTGCTTCGGACAACTTTAGGCAATAAACTCTTTTTCAACTTAAGAGTTCTGTGTATTTATTTGTTTCTGTCATATAGACGAAGATTTAAATTTTTTAATGATACCGATTGTGTTTATCATGTTGTGATAAAAATATCCCGCAAATGGCCTTGAAGTTACGTCATATTTTTACATCATCTAAGGGGAATAACCCGACATTTATGATTTTGCAATTTTAGAGTTATCGTTCTTTTAAATTCGACTTCCACGGAACGAGTCGGACTTTGGTGAATTTTGTCAGGGATTGGTAATTTTACATAAATTATACTTAAATTTCACTTCAATGTTTGTTTAATTCTTATTTGAGCTGGTTTTTACTAGTATGCTATTTTCACTGTACATCGGACACAAATTAACCATGCATCGGACACTTTTCGATGCAAAGGTAAGCACTTCCATTTTCATACAGAACCCAGCTGACAGCTGTTTTTTGCGGAAAAGAAAATAAAAACTCTATATTTTTTTGTCAAAATACAAGTTATCGATATATGACGTCTGGAATTTTACTCAATTTATTTCTACAAACCAGAGTATGATAAACCATGAGAAAAAGGCGCGAATTACAGCATTATAAGCCTTTTAAAGCATTTCTTAGGCAAAGTGAGGTCTTGAGAATCATTCTACATTTGTGCAATAATATCGTCGATTAAATTTAAGTTGAGGGTTATTTCTGAGATAAAAGATGAAAATATATCCATATCAAGGATTTTAAAGCACTCTGATAAAGGTATGATATTTTTCTGGTCTCCATACCGTCTGTCCGATGCATGGTGAACAATGTCCGATCCATGGTGAATTTTCAGTTTTATCTAAAAACTCGATTTTTTTGGCGATTTTTCTCAATAAATGTCATATAAATGTGTCTTAAATTGTTATTTTAATCACAAACTAAATGTTAAACTGCATTTTGATAATTTTCCGTCGGTAGCGATATCGCTAGAACTTGTTGAAGAACAAGGGTATCCGATGCATGGTGAATTCACCCTAGGTACATACTGTAGACTGGGAAATATTCATGATGGTTTTAATTTCGCTATGTTCGCGATTTTCCGCGAAATTAAAAGCATCGTGAATGTTATCATTAGTTTTTGATATTGTGAAATTGCTATAGGAAATTTTGAATAAATTTCTTGCAGCGTGAAATTAAAATCATCGCAAATGGTACTTTTCGAGATATCGTGAAATTTTAACACCGTGGAATTAAACCAATTTTCAGTATTCAGCATGAAGAAAGCTGCCTCTTCATAAATGGTAAATTTTCGTGTGCGTGGGTCAGGGGTATTTGGAGGGGGTTACATCGTCAACTGGTTATAAAGTGGAAATGCAATTTCTGTTCTGTTTAATCTGATCTACCTCTAGGTGTTAATTAACCAAGGTAAGCATGGTTAATTTATAGTTATGATAGCAATGGTGCCTCTCTCAAATTTGAGAATTTCATGGCTTCTATAAACACGAATCAAATTCAATTGCTGCAAAGTTGTTAAATGATACTCAAGTGACCTATAAGGCCCGTGAGTCTCTTGTTGTTATATGTTTAAATCAGTAGAGCTACAGTCTCTTCAGAAAATTCTTGTCTATAACAAGCTAAACAACTTTTCTTTCATATATCTCCACTACATGACTCATTTCGTAACCCTCATCCCAAAACTATGAATTCTTGAAACTTGAACTTTATACCGGAAATTGCTTTCCGTTTTTATTATTCTATTTTTGTGGACACTTTTTATCAAGTGCAATTTTAACTGGCGAATGAAAAGTTCAATACAAGGCCTTATTGTGATCCTTCTTTGTGTTATGTAAAACTTAAAAAAAGTAAGATCAGGGGATGTCGGATTTACATTTTTCATAAACTTTATGTATAATTTGAAGGAGACAATAAAAAAATGTACAAGGACAGAATTATTTAAATTTATAACACAAAGTCATGTAACATTAAACAATCGATGAATTGTGAATAACGTGCTAATATAAAGAAAATACAACATTTTTCTACGTCGTCATAAAACTCGTTGATATTTCAGGAGACTGATTTAATTTCAAAGAATCGAGTTTCAATTGTGTTTGATATAATTTAGATAAAATAGAAAAAATCATCATGATCTTTGCTCTTAAGTAGTTCAAGCAAAAAAAGTAATAAAAAGAATTTCACCTGCTAAACAGGGAAGCCAAATATCTTAAATTCAAATCTTTGTAAAGAAAAAATAATGTGTTAGAGTAGGTCATATGTTAAAGGTCCAAGTCACACTGCACTTATAAAACAGCCTTAACAAATCACCAAATTGACAAAAAGAAAAACCCAGACCAAACAAAAATCTATTTATTAAGAAAGTGAACTATGTTTGTAATAGATATTAACTGTGGCGTGGCTACAATCAATATTTTCCTTGTTCTATTTCTGATGGTTAATTGTGTAAGTATCATTAAATGATAAATATAACAGAATGTGCAAATTACAATATCAGACTTTCTTATATTTATAATAAAGTTAATAGATTGCTGAAAAAAAAGATTCTCATCAATGATTGTTGTTTTACATTATAGCCACTCTCGGCGGTATATATCAACTTATGAATGATTTGAAAAATAAGATATGTTTTCAGATTTGAAGCTTTTGACATTTAAGAATTTAGATTGACTTATATTTGTACATTGTAAAGGGAAGTTTAGGTACTGGTACCATACTATTGCCAATTTGTTTTGGGTTTTGGTTCATTTATTTAGGCAATGAATCATTAATTTTTGAAAGATATTGTCTTATAACTGCAACGGTGTGTGCAAACCAATTGAGTAGTGTGCGTTTCTAAAATTGATTTGCACACACTGCTGCAGTGATTAGATCATTCACAAAAACTGATTCATTGCTTACATTAACTCTCTGACTTGATTAACATGTGATTTATATTTTAAAAACAATGTATTCTCCTTCTTGTAAGCTACAGTTAATTGAAGGGCCAACGTAACAGTTTCTAGTAAATGTGAGCGAGAAATTTTGATTTTCGCTTATGACGTTGCACTTCCTCGGCGTTCAAAGATTGTGACGTCAAAATAAAACACACACTTCAAGCTTTTGACCCCCTTTCGTGTCATCTTGAACATTGATTCCGGATTATATTATTTTAAATAATATTTCAGAAAAAGCATAATAATTTTATTGTTTATTTACTTACATGTGTATCCTTTAAAATGAAAAGAGCATGTCATTGAATATAATATCTTATACGCCCATTGCATGTAACAAGACCTTTTTAAAAATCCATGTTATCTGTCTATGTGATTTTTCATTTTAGCTTTGACATAAGTTTTGAGAAGGTTTTAAACATTGACTTTTGTTGCATTTTGATGACACTCGATTAGATCATTCATCATTTATTTATGAGAAAGTACAGGTAGTTTTAATATTATTGCATGTAATGTCAAAGGACCTTATATTTAAATGAAAAATCGTGACCTGGACCTTTGACAGTCGATCTACTCTGACATATCAAATTCAACATGATTTTCAATTTAGAATAATTATACCTTTTAAGTAAGAGAATAGAATGTAAGAATGTCATAAACCTTTATAATATTGTAAACTTTTCAATGTCATTCCAATTTTTCTATTAACGGTATATATAATTTGTTGCAGTTGCATTTTAATCTATTCCGAAAAGTGCAATTTTTTTTTTCTTGATACATTTACAAGCCTTTGATTATAATGTTAAAATGCTTTAAAAATTTTCCTTTCCCCCTCTTTTTCTCGGTAAAAATTACAAAATATATGGCTGCTTGTGATTAGTGCTGACATGTTGTTTTGTATATAAGGTAAGCTTTCGTTCTAGAATGTAAATTTTAATTTACTAGAAAGTTATATACAAGTTTAAATCATGTGATCAATGTCAATTTGACATTCTCTGTTTTTATATTTTACAATTTTCCCGACAAAAGAAAATACATATAAGAGGCTTCAATTGAGTTTTTAAGAACCTCACTACTTCACAAACTAAAAATACCTTTCCCACATCTCACGTAAAGCGAGTTCCTGTGGAAAATTACATTTTCAATAATTTTCGTTTTGAGGTCAAAGGTAAAGTCATGAGATATGCAGTGGAGAGATTTCAAAAGAAAAATATATTATAATTGTTTAATTTTAATCTGATTAGATGCAATTGAAAATCCATTCTCATCAGAATTTCTTTTAAAAATGCGGTACATCCGATTCCGTGTGTTTAAAAACTATATATCACGTTTCACAAGCTGTAACGTCTCCATATGAGTGAAAAATTCTCAAGAGGGACGTTAAACAATATTCAATCAATCACAAGCTGTAGATGACCACATTAAAGTCGGGCAGATCCACTCCTCCTCTAAATTAGATCTTAAAAAAAACAATCTTGTTTTGTTATGTCTGTACACCTTATAAACTAAAGATTTCTCTTTTTTATTTGATGCTGTGTTATCATGGAATTAATTTACAGGTCATACAACTTAATTCTTTAAATGAAAAAGCGCTGAACAGTTTTTTTTGTCAGTCCTTAAAAAAATGATAGACATTTAATTTAACAGAACAGGTACATTCAATCATTGATTGATGTTAGTTAGAAAACACTCCGAATCAAGGATTGACAGTGACAAATTCAGGGGAAAGGGACAATCTCTGTTCCTTAAAAATTTTTCAACAATTTTTTTTTTATTGTCCTAAAACATTTTTACAAAGTTTTAAGGTTTTGAATAAGCCGTTCAAACGAATTTCACGAAAATGTAGGTATACTGAGTTGGGGCATGGAAAAGTTTATATACTGAAAGGAAAAAGAAACGCACAAAAACATGATGTGGGAACATTTTCTGACTATATGACGGAAAATTATGAAAATTGGTCAGATGTTTATTTTGGTTACTTTGCACTAAAATCCCTAGTCAAAACTACTCAACCATGAAATGTATGGCATCACGTAGGGGAAATGAAAAAAAGTAAAAAAAAAAACACGTGCATGTAAATGATGATAATCTTGTAATAAAATTTTGTAGTACCATACTATTCATTAGACTTATAGACATCGTTTTTGCATATTTCCAGTCAGTATAAATTTCTTGCAATCGTGGTATGGCTGACGGAATCTACTGTGGGTTTAGTAATTGAATTCAATATTGCATAAGTGAATAAAAAGGCAAAAACATGCTGATGTACAGATTGTTTTCAACTTTTCAACCAAATAAAAGTGTTGTTTGGTTGTCAGAGAGTGAACTTAAAATGTTTCCAACCAACCATGACGGTGACGTTGGCGCGTACCAACGTCACAACAAGATAAGGCTTTTCATCACGCCACCTCGTTTGTTGTCAAGGCATTATCACCGGAACTGATATTTATACAGCAGACAAACATACTCACTTTTTTCACCCTAAACTGACAGAAACTCTCCGCTCTAATTTGGGCCGCGAGCTTGGCCAGCTTACGTCGATTTTACTCTCAAACGTGCACGTACGCGATGTTTGCGTAATATTTTTTAGCATGTTTACACTGGAAAAATGTAGCTAATATTTGTCGATACTATTTTACAAACATTAACAAGTACCAAACCTGCTGGGTTATGTATATTCTATCCTAAATCGAAAATTCGCGGGATTCGATTGAGCGGGGGGATTTGTTGACTTTGAAATAATACAGCTAATCTCAGCCATCAAGACTACCGTCGGAAGGGTTGACTAATAATGCTATGAAAAAATAAATGCTCTGGTGAATTCATTGCACAGGAAAATTAAGTTTGTTACTGATGCGAAAGGCAGATTATGAGAATTTTTAGTTTTATTTTTGGGGGGTGTCGACATATTGATATCAATATCTCAATAACTATCACTCAAAATCACACAAAATTTTAGTTACTTGTTGATTAAAGATGAATTAAAATGTATGA
>NW_026924456.1:0-23413 GCF_032062105.1 Saccostrea cuccullata
CAATCCATTCTCTATCTACACTGAAAATCTCAACTCCATATCTTCAGTCGTTTAGGTGGAGTTACCCGGACAAGCAGACCCTCTGAAAATAAGAAAATCGTCCATATCTCACGACCGGAAGTAACGATCTCAATACAAAAAATTTCCAATAAGGTTCAGAACAATATCTATTAGATCTGAAAGTTTCATGAAAATCCATCGAGCCGTTTCCGAGAACTCGCGTGCACAAAATCGGTAAGAATATAGAAAAATAATAATAAGAAGAGGGAAAAAGAAACCGAACGAAAACAATAAGGTCTTCCGTTGGAAACGGAAGACCTTAACTAGTTCTAATTGTAACGGGGACCGTTACAGATGTTCCCCAAACGCTCCCCAACTCCCTTTTTGTGCAAATTTCCTTTAAAACTTTTTTCAATATGCTTAGTATCGTAGGATTTCATAAAAGAATTTTAAAAGCTACAATATCACTTTTTTGTCATTTAACGCATTGTTTGCAAACGCACGTGCATGCACATGCAAGGTGATCATGACATGTTGTCTAAACCATTAACATATCTTTATATTCCTGAAATCAATAAAAAGTCATAAAAATATAAATTTTACCGTTTTTCAAATATATTGTTCATTTTACGCATTGCGTGTGCGCATGTGCATGCAAACACGTCCTTGCATTCAATTTTAACAGCAATATCATGTAGGAATCCATAATACCTATTCATATTCTAAACCTCATCCTGTTTTGTTGAGAAACAAGAAAGATATAGGCATGTAAAGTTTCAGCCAATCAGATTGCAGCACACGTGGATTTATGTGCTTTCATGATAATTCTTATATATAATGCGGTAGATCTTCATAATATGTGACTAAGTTCAAAATTTCAAAGGATTATGAAGTAAAACAAGAAAGATTTTGAGACTTTAGTTTCAGCCAATCAGAGCAAAGCGCCCGTGCATGCGCGTAAGATCTTGCAATTTTGACCATGACATCTTGTCCATACTACTACTATATTCATGCATTGTGAGTTTCAAAAAATTCCATCAAGAAATAGAAAAGTTACGGCTTCATCCATTATCTTTGTAATTTCACATGTTGCACGTGCGCGCTCTTGCCAGCACACGTGCATGTACGTGCTTTCATGAAAATTATATATAATCATGCTGAAGATCTTCATATTGTGTGACTAAGTTCAAAATTTCGAAGGATTATGACGAAAAACAAGAAAGATATTGAGACTTTAGTTTCAGCCAATCAGAGCGAAGCGCACGTGCATGCACGTAAGATCTTGTTATTTTGACCATGTCAACACGTCTATACTACTAATATATACTTATATTATGAGTATCAAAGCATATAATCAAAAAATAGAAAAGTTACGGCTGTATCTATTATTTTGGTCATTTCACGCGTTGCACGTGTGCGCTCTTGCAAGCACGTGCACGCAAAATGACCTTCGTTCCGCAAATCTACATAACATGCCTACTGACCCTAAAAAGGTTTCACCTAAGTCGGACGTGTAGTTTACAAGATCATTCGCGGAAAAGATTTTCCCAGGAAGAAGAAAAATAATAATAATAATAACTAGTGCTAATTGTAACGGGAACCGTTACAGATGTTCCCCAAACGCTCCCCAACTCCCTTTTGGTGCCATATTCCCTGTAAGCCTTATTAAATAAGACAACATTTGTGCATTTTTGACTTTAATAACGTTTTCCCAAAAGGATACCAATTATATTCAAATTTTAACATTGCATGCGTGCGCATGTGAATGCACGTGCATAATGATCATATAATCTTGTCTACACTTCTATATACCGGTATTAAAGTATACTTTATTTGAAAGCATTTAGTCCAAAAGTATAAAAAATCACTCATTCAAGTTTATTTTCAGTTTCACTCGTTCCAAATGCACGCACGTGCGTGCACGTGCATGATGACCATACCTTCTTGTAGAAGGCCCTTATATCTATCTATGTTCTAAATCCCATCCTGTTTGGTTGAAAACCAAGGGAATTATAGCCATTTCAAGTTTCAGCCAATCAGATTGCAGCACACGTGCATCCACGTGATTTCATGAATTTTTTTTCTAAATCATATTGTAGACTAGTGCTAATTGTAACGGGAACCGTTACAGATGTTCCCCAAACGCTCCCCCAACTCCCTTTTGGTGCCATATTCCCTGTAAGCTTCAGTAAATAAGACAAATTCTGTGCATTTTTGACTTTAACAGAAGAATACCAATTATATTCAAATTTTAGCATTGCACCCGTGTGCATGTAAATGCATGTGCGTTATGACCATATCATCTTGTCTACACTATCTATATATTTTAATATACTATATTTTAAAGCATCAGTCCAAAAGTACTAAAAATTACTCATTCAAGTGTATTTTTAGTTTCCCTCGTTGCAAATGCACGCACGTGCGTGCACGTGCATGATGACCATACCTTCTTGTAGAAGTCTCTTATATTTATCAATGTTCTAAATCCCATCCTGTTTGGTTGAAAAACAAGGGAGTTATAGACTTTTAAACTTTCAGCCAATCAGATTGCAGCACACGTGCATGCGCGTGATTTCATTTATTTTTTTCTATATCGCATTGTAGGATATCCTAATGAAGGACTATGTTTTAAATTTCAAAGCATTTCGTCGAAAAACATAGGAGATATAGACATTTAAATTTTTAGCCAATCAGATTGCAGCACACGTGCATGCGCGTGATTTCATTAATTTTTTTCTATATCATATTGTAGGATATCCTGTTTCATGACTATGTATAAAAGTTCAAAGCATTTCATAAAAAAACAAAGGAGATATAGTCATTTAAAGTTTCAGCCAATCAGATTGCAGCACACGTGCATGCATGTGATTTCATGAAATTTTTTTCTATGTCATATTGTTGGATTTCCCAATGCATGACTATGTTTTAAATTTCAAAGCATTTCATAAAAAAACAAAGGAGATATAGTCATTTAAAGTTTCAGCCAATCAGATTGCAGCAAACGTGCATGCACGTGATTTCATGAAATTTTTTCTATATCGTATTGTAGGATAACCCATTTCATGACTATGTATAAAATTTCAAAGCATTTCGTCAGAAAACGAAAGAGATATTGAGATTTTTGTTTCAGCCAATCAGAGCGAAGCTCACGTGCACGCGCGTGAGTTCGTGCTAATCTGACAGTGTCACTGTATTAACACTATTAACATGTCTTCATGTTATGAGTTTCAAAGCATTTCATCAAAAAATGGAAAAGTTATGGCCATATTAAGTATATAAGTCATTTCACTCACTTCACGCGCACGCACGTGCATGCGTATGCGCGCAAAATGACCTTCGTTCCGCACACCTACATAACACACCTATTGACCCTAAAAAGGTTTTAACTTTGTTTGGTGAACAGTTTCTGAGAACACTCGCGGACAAAAAAAGTACCGGAGAAGAAATAAGAAAAAAAATAATAATAACTAGTTATGTTCCCCAAACGAAGTTGGGGAACATATTGTTTTTACTCTGTTTCTTATTATTATTAAGGTCTTCCGTCTTCACGGAAGACCTTCTAGTGATTCTACTGTTTCTTATTATTATTATTATTATTATTATTATTATTCTTATTTTTTTCCCCAAAATTTTGTGCACGCGATTTCTCGAAAACTATTCAGTAGTTTTCTGTGCAAATTTCAGGAATTATGAGTCATTATATGAAGTTGTGGCATGGATAGGAAAATTTGGAATACTCACCTTTGGTTCCAAGTTATTGACACTTTTCTGATTTTAAAATGCAATTTTGTCCCCCCTTTTTTTCGAAAATGGTTTAAGATATTAACTGGAGACTTGTAAGAGATTATAGATGATGACTTTTAGATGTGACGAATCACCTTTTCGTGTGTCGTCGATACTTCCGGTTGCTACCGGAAGCGAAATTAAAAAGTCCGTATTTTCTAACTTTTTTGTTTTTCAATATTTTTCATTGATTTTAAGAATGTTAATAGAGACCCTTCTTATTATGCTTACTATATAATTTGTTTGAATATTGATAAATCCAAACTCTAGAAATTAACATTCAAAAATCTGAAGTGGGTCCAAAATGGCGGCTGTCTCTGTCAACTCCGACATTTCGCAATAGGGGTTTACGGAGGCAGCAGAGCGTTTGCTTGAACGAAAGTAAAATAAGGATAAAAGAAGTGTAAAGGAATATTAGGATTGTCACATCGTTGTTACGTTGCAAACGTGTGTCAAACTATGTTTTAATCCATGGTGGTCTCAAACGTCTTCTATAATTGGTTTTGGCTGGTTTTCAAAGTAGAAAAAGAAAAGACTAAATGTGCAAATGAAATACGATACCTAGTATCTTTTACTTTTTGCGGAATAACAGATTTTAAACCATAGTTATAAGTAATAGTTTTTAAGAAACATATATAGTAAGTATTAAACGTAACCACCGTTTTCCTAATGCACACTTGAATTAAACAAATAGAAAAGACAAAAATAAGAAAACCATGTCTAAAAAGATAATTTAATGGAGTTTATATCATCATTCTTGTCTCAATGATCTCATTCAAGTTATTAAACATAAATGGTGTCCGATTCCTTGACCGTCGTAGGGCGACACGCTTTTCGGCGAAGAAATTCAAGCTGTACATGAAAGTTTAAGTAATCGGGATATTTCATTATAGGGATAAACAGCAAAATAAAAATCAGTTGAAAATTATAGCAGTTTCACTGATTTAGTGCTATTTATCTATATACGATATGGAATGTGTAAATGCGTTAAATATACTTTCTTAACAATGAAATTTAAGCTATATACGAACATTCTTTTTTATTTCCATTGAAACTATCACACCTATTTAATGGAACATTCCAAAAAAAAAGGTCCGAAGATTTCTTCGATTCGTTTGACGCAAAATTATGAATAGTGACCCACCTTTCATTATTCTAAGACAGATGTACTGTTGCAGAAGTATATAAATGTATATTTAAAGCTATGGTCTCAATAGCGTAATAGTCAGCGCTTTGGATTTTTGCGCTGGCGACCCAGGTTCAATCCCCTTTGTTTCCATGAAAAGTTACATCACTTTTCAGCTCGATTTTGCGGGGGTTTTTCCAGAATTGGACGGAAGACCTCTCGTTGCTCGCAACGAGTTTCTTTTCTAGTTATTCTTATTATTATTATTATTTTTCTTCCTGGGAAAATTTTGTCCGCGAGTGATCTTGTAAACTACACATCCGACTTAGGTGAAACCTTTTTAGGGTAAGTAGGCATGTTATGTAGATTTGCGGAATCAAGGTCATTTTGCGCACACGTGCTTGCAAGAGCGCGCACGTGCAAAACTTAAAATTACCAATATAAAATGGATATAATCGTAACTTTTCTATTTTGTGACGAAATGTTTTGAAACTTATAATGTAAGGATATATTAGTAGTAAGCACAAGATGACATGGTCAAAATAGCAAAATCGCACGCGCATGCACGTGCGCTTCGCTCTGATTGGCTGAAACTAAAGTCTTAATATCTTTTTTGTTTTTTGATAAAATCATTTGAAATTTTGAACATAGTCATATATTAGGGAGATCTACAGCCTGTATTATAAGATTTATCATGAAAGCATGTGCATGCACATGTGCTTGCAAGAGCTCGCACGTGCATCACGAGAAATATCCAATATAATTGATACAGATGTAACTATTTAAATTTTTGATGAATTGCTTTGAAACTCATATTATAAGTATATATTAGAAGCATAGACAAAATGACATGGTCAAAAAAGTAAGATCTCACGCGCATGCACGTGCGCTTCGCTCTGATTGGCTGAAACTAAAGTCTCAATATCTTTCTTGTTTCTTGTCATAATCCTTTGAAATTTTGAACATAGACCTACATTATGAAGATCTACAGCATGATGTTTTAGAATTTTCATAAAGGCATGCGCATGCCCGTGTGCTGCAATCTGATTGGCTGAAACTTTAAATGGCTATATCTTTGTTGTTTTTAGACGAAATGCTTTGAAATTTAAAACATAGTCATGCATTAGGATATCCTATAATATGATATAGAAAAAAAAATCATGAAATCACGCGCATGCACATGCGCTGCAATCTGATTGGCTTAAACTTGAAATGGCTAATACTCCCTTGTTTTTCAACCAAACAGGATGGGATTTAGAATATAGATAGATGTAATGGACTTCTACAAGAAGGTATGGTCATCATGCTCATGTATGCACGTGCTTCCACGTGAAATGAGTAAAATCAAAAATACAGTTTAATGCGAGTATTTTTTAATACTTTTGGATTAATTACTTTAATATTTAGTATATTAAAATATTAAGATTGTATGGACAAGATGATATGGTCATTACGCACATGATTCACATGCGCACGCGTGGAATTCTAAAATTTGAATGAACTTGGTACTTTCTCCTGGGTAAATGTTGTTAAAGCCTCAAATGCATATAGTTTGTCCTATTTAATGAAGCTTACAGGGAATGTGGCACCAAAAGGAAGTTGGGGAGCGTTTGGGGAACATCTGTAACGGTCCCCGTTACAATTAGCACTAGTTTTAATTGTAACGGGGACCGTTACAGATGTTCCCCAAACGCTCCCCAAATCCCTTTTTTGTGCCGTTTTCCTTTAAGACATTTTTAAAATATGCTCAGTATCAAAGGATTTCATATAAGAATTATTAAAGCTACACTGATACCGACTACATGTCATTTAACCCATTGCACGCGCACCCACGTGCATGCACGTGCAAGATGATCATGGCATGTTGTCTAAATCATTAACATTTCTTTATGTCGTGAGAATCAATAAGAAAAATCTTAAAAATATAAATGTTACCGTTTTTCAAATATATTGGTCAATTTGCGTATTGTGCGCGTGCACGTGCATGCATGCGTGTCCTTGCATTCAATTCTGATGGTAGCATAATGTAGTAAACCATCATACCTATCCATATTCCAAATTTCATCCCGTTCTGTTGAGAACCAAGAAAGTTATAGGCATTTAAAGTTTCAGCCAATCAGATTGCAGCACATGTGCATGTGCATGCTTTTATGATAATTCTTATATATCAGGCTGTAGATCCTTATAATGTATGACTATGTTTAAAATTTCAAAGGATTTTGTCAAAAAACAAGAAAGATATTGAGACTTTAGTTTCAGCCAATCAGAGCGAAGCGCACGTGCAAGCGCGTGAGATCTTGCTATTTTGACCATGTCATCATGTCTATACTACTAATATATCCTAACATTATGAGTTTCAAAGCAATTCTTCAAAAACTAGAAAAGTTGGGGCTATATCTATTATATTGGTCATTTCACGTGTTGCACGTGCACGTACTTGCAAGCACGTGCGCGCAAAATGACCTTGATTCCGCAAATCTACATAACATGTCTAATGACCCTAAAAAGGTTTTACCTACATCGGACGAACAGTTTACAAGATCATTCCCGGACAAAAAAGTACCCAGGAAGAAGAAGAAGAAAAATAATAATAATAATAATAATAACTAGATACGATCTCGTTGCGAGCAACGAGTGGGTCTTCCGTCCAATTTTTGATAAGATGAGATAAGATTTTGATTGAGATTTTCATTCAAAAATAATGATTTACCAAAATCTGTAAAAAGACATTGAACATTAAAGACTTTAAAAATCGGCCTTTGGCCCCTAACAGCCCCTAATTTTAGGAATCAGCCCTTTTTCATCATATCATCTTAAAGCTCTTAGGATTCTGATCACTTTTTGTTCAACAGCTGTTCAGAAATTCTTTTTCTTTCTTGAGCTATTAGCAAAAGAAATATTTAGGGGCCAACCCTTCAACTCCTTAATGGGGACATTTAGCAAAATTTGAAAGGTTGCATATTGTTCAGAACATTATTTTGAACATCTTTTGTTCAATATTGCTTATCAAAATATTTTTCCCTTTCGAGATATAAAGCATCAAAGATTTAGCATTCTGGCCCCTTGTGGCCCCTAATTATGTACCATCCGAGATAAAAACCAAAATATATAGTTGTAGATGGTTGAGATAAACATTTTTGCTTCAGTAATGTATTACAAAATATTAACTAATAAAGAGTTATCGATTGAAGACTTTTGGCCCCTCTTGGCCCCTAATTCGAGTGCCCAGTCCCTTTTTTAGGATCTCATCTTAACGATCTTAAGATTCTGAACATTTTTTGTTCAACAGCTGTTCAGAAATCCTTCTTTTTTTTTAGCTATTAGCAAAAGAAATATTTAGGGGCCAACCCTTCAACACCTTAATGGGGACGTTTTTTTAACAATGAAAGGTTGCATATTGTTCAGAACATTATTTTGTACATCTTTTGTTCAATATTGCTTATCAAAATATTTCTCCCTTTCGAGATATAAAGTGTCAAAGATTTAGCATTCTGGCCCCTTGTGGCCCTTAATTATGTAACATACGACATAAAAATCATAATATATAGTTGTAGATGGTTGAGACAAACATCTTTGCTTCAGTAATGTATTACAAAATATTGACTGATAAAGAGTTATCGATTGAAGACTTTTCGCCCCTCTTGGCCTCTTACTTGAGTGCCCAGCCCCTTTTTCTTGATCTCATCTTAAAGACCTTAAGATTTTGAACATTTTGTGTTCAACAACTGTTCAGAAATTCCTTTTAGTTTTTGAGCTATTAGCAAAAGAAATATTTAGGGGCCAACCCTTCAACTCCTTAATGGGGACATTTAGCAAAAATTGAAAGGTTGCATATTGTTCAGAACATTATTTTGAACATCTTTTGTTCAATATTGCTTATCAAAATATTTCTCCCTTTCGAGATATAAAGCATCAAAGATTTAGCATTCTGGCCCCTTGTGGCCCCTAATTATGTACCATACGAGATAGAAACCATAATATATAGTTGTATATTGTTGAGATAAATATCTTTGCTTCAGTAATGTATAACAAAATATTAACTGCTAAAAAGTAATCAATGGAAGACTTTTGGCCCCTCTTGGCCCCTAATTTGAGTGCCCAGCCCCTTTTTCTTGATCTCATCTTAAAGCTCTTAAAATTTTGAACACTTTTTGTTCAATACCTATTCAGAGATTCTTTTTCGTCTTCGAGTTATTTGCAAAAGAAATATTTAGGGGCCAGCCCTTCAACTCCTTAATGGGGACGTTAAGCAAAAAATTAAATATTGCATATTGTTCAGAACATTAATTTGAACATCTTTTGTTCAATATTACTTATCAAAATATGTCCCACTTTTGAGATATAAAGCGTCAAAGATTTAGCATTCTGGCCCCTTGTGGCCCCTAATTATGTAACATATGAAATTAAGATCATAATATACAGTTGTAGATTGTTAAGATTAATATTTTTGCTTCAATATTGTATAGCAAAATATTGATCATTTAAGAGTTATCGAAAAAAGACTTTTAGCCCCTTTTGGTCCCTAATGTGATGAGTCAGCACTTTTTTCCTGAAATCATTTTAAGGATCTTGTCATTCTGCACAAATTTTGTTCAATATGTAATAACAAAATAATTTTACTTTAAAAGATATGATGCAAAATGTCTTTAAAAATCAGTCATGATTCGAGTCCTAAATTTTGACCCCTACCGAGCTTCCATACTAGGCACTTCCGGAAAATATCATGACCCAGGTGCAACATGGCAACATGTCCTCTATCATCCCTGAAAATTTCAGCTTTCTAGCTTGAGCCGTTTTTGAGTAATGCGACAGACACGGAGGTCCTCTAAATTTCGATCAAAGGGCGATAACTCTCGACTGAAAAGAAATTTCCAAAAAAGGACTTGCCGGAATTAACTTCAGATGTCAATGCATTAACCATGAAAATTTGGATAAAATCGAACGAGCCATCTCGGAGAAATCCTCTGCACAAATTTTGTAAGAAGAAAAAAGAATAAAAATAATAATAAAGGGGAAAAAGAAACCGAAGAATAATAGAAGGGTCTTCCGCTGAAGACGGAAGACCCTAATAATAATAAAGGGGAAAAAGAAACCGAAGAATAATAGAAGGGTCTTCCGCTGAAGACGGAAGACCCTAATAAGAAACAGAGTAAAAACAATATGTTCCCCAACTTCGTTTGGGGAACATAACTAGATACGAGCTCGTTGCGAGCAACGAGAGGTCTTCCGTCCGATTCCGTTAAAAAAACGTAAAATCGAGATGAAAAAGTAAAAAAAAAATTATTGCACTCAAGGGGGATTGAATCCAAGTCGCCAGCATGAAAATCCAACGAGCTAAATATTACGCTATTGGGACCTCTGCTCTAAATCGTCTTTTATATACCTCTGTATAACAGCGCTTTTGTTTAAGAATTATAAAAGGCTAGTCACTATTCATAATTTCTCGCAAACGCCACGAGTTAATCTTGGCGACTTTTCTTTGAAATGTTCTATTTAATACGTGTGATAGCTTCAATGAAATAAAAAACTGTTCATGTAGCCTTAAATTAGACGATTAGAAAGTATATATAACACATTTTACAAATTCCATATGGTATGTAAGCAAGTAACACTTTTTCTACTTTGAGAACCAGCCAAAACCAATTATAGAAGAGTTTAAGAAGAACGTAGTTTGACAGAGAATTGCAACGTAATTATGACGTGAAAATCCAAGTATTCCTTTACATTTCATTTGTCCCTATGTAACTTTCGTTCAAGCAAACGTTCTGCTGCCTCCGTAAACCCCTTTTGCGAAATGTCGGAGTTGATAGAGACAGCCGCCATTTTGGACTCGCTTCATTTTTTTAATTGTTAATATCTAGAGTTTGGATTTATCAATATTCAAACAAATCATACAGTAAGCATTATAAGAAGGGTCTCTATTACCATTCCAAAAATAAATGAAAAATATTGAAAAACAAAAAAGTTAGAAAATACGGACTTTTTTTATTTCGCTTCCGGTAGCAACCGGAAGAACCGACGACACACGAAAAGGTAATTCGTCATATCTAAAAGTCATCATCTTTCATCTCTAATAAGTCTCCAGTTAATATCTTAAACCATTTTCGAAAAAAAGGGGGGACAAAATTGCATTTTAAAATCAGAAAAGTGTCAATAACTTGGAACCAAATGTGAGTATTCCAAATTTTACTTGTCATGCCACAACTTCATATAATGACGCATAATTCCTAAAAGTTTCATTGAAAACCACTGAATAGTTTTCGAGAAATCGCTTGCACAAAATTTTGGGGGAAAAAATAAGAATGATAATAATAAACAGTAGAATCACTAGAAGGTCTTCCGTGAAAAACGGAAGACCTTAATAATAATAGGAAACCGACGGAAAACAATAAGGTCTTCCGAAGGAAGTCGGAAGACCTTAATAATAACTAGTGCTAATTTTAACGGGAACCGTTACAGATGTTCCCCAAACGCTCCCCGACTCCCTTTTCGTGCCATATTCCCCGTAAGCTTCATTAAGTAATTCAAACTCCATGCATTTAAAACTTTAATAACGGTTTCCCAGACGTATACCAAGTATATTCAAATATAAGAATAGCACGCGTGCGCATGTGCATGCATATGCGTAATGACGATATCATCTTGTCTCCACTATTTAGAAATCTTGATATACTTAAAATTGAAGCATTTAATCTAAAAGCATTAAAAAATATGCTCATTCAAGTGTATTTTTAATTTTACTTATTTCACGTGCACGCACGTGCTTGCATGTGCATGATGACCATACCTTCTTGTAGGAGTCTATTATGTCTGTCTATGGTCCAAATCCCATCTTGTTTCGTTGAAAAACAAGGGAGTTACAGCCATTTAAAGCTTAAGCCAATCAGATTGCAGTGCACGTGCATGCGCATGTATTTATGGAAATTGTTATATATCATATTTTAGGATATCTTTATGCATGCCTATGTTTAAAATTTCATAGCATTTCGTCAAAAAACGAAAAAGATATTGAGATTTTTGTTTCAGCCAATCAGAGCAAAGGGCACGTGCACGCACGTGCATGCATGTGCATGATGACCATACCTTCTTGTAGGAGTTCATTATGTCTGTCTATGTTCTAAATCCCATCTTGTTTGGTTGAAAAACAAGGGAGTTATAGCCATTTAAAGTTTGAGCCAATCAGATTGCAGCGCACGTGCATGCGCGTGTTTTCATGACAATTGTTATATTTCATTTTGTAGGACGTCCTAAAGTATGCCTATGTTTTAAATTTCATAGCATTTTGTCAAAAAACAGAAAAGATATTGAGGTTTTTGTACCAGCCAATCAGAGCAAAGCGCACGTGCATGCGCATGAGTTCGTGCTAATTTGACAGTGACACATTATTTACACTAGTAATATATCCTTATATAATGAGTTTCAAAACATTTCATCAAAAAATGTAAAAGTTATAGCTATATTAAGTATATCAGTCTATTCACTCATTTCACGCGCACGCACGTGCAAGCGTTTGCGCGCAAAATGACCTTCGTTCCTACACTACACACCTATTAACCCTAAAAAGGTTTTAGCTCAGTTGGGTGAACAGTTTCTGAGAACACTCGCGGACAAAAAAAGTACCGGAGAAGAAATAAGAAAAAAAAAAAATAATAATAATAATAAGAAACCGAGTAAAAACAATATGTTCCCAAACTCCGTTTGGGGAACATAATAAGAAACAGTAGAATCACTATAAGGTCTTCCGTGAAGACGGAAGACCTTAATAATAAAAAGAAACAGTAGAATCACTATAAGGTCTTCCGTCTGAAACGGAAGACCTTAATAATAATAATAAAAAGAAACAGTAGAATCACTATAAGGTCTTCCGTCTGAAACGGAAGACCTTAATTACAAATTGTCGCATAGGTTCACGTCAGAATATGGCCGACGCAAAATAATTCCTGAATTTTCCTCTTTAACTCGAGCATTCCTGCATTGGACAAGTCTGATGTTTGATATGAGATGATAAACCATGTGTAAACTTTCTTAGTTTAGCGGAATCATGAACATTTTCGGCGTGATGAATGAATTGTTTACAGTAGCGATGAGGCCACCGCGCAGCTGCGAGCGGATCCAAGGATTTATGAATGAATTAAAAAAGATGGAAATAGAGTTCGATTTCTTTTATTTTATTTAATGATATTATTCATATGCAAGTAAAAGATATACAAGAAAATGCGAGATGCTAATAAATGCAGCTGACAATCTTTATTTTCCCAAGATAAAAATTTTTTTTTAATGAAATAATTATAAATTCTACAGACAAAACATAGGAAGAATGAATGATAGCAAATTATCAGATGACATAAGGGGAACTAATTTTTTTTATGAATTAAACTTTTAAAACGTTACTTGTAAGTTGTATATGTTATATCTGCGAATTCTACCTGGCTGCGCGCTTCCGAGGGGGGGGGGGGGGGCTGTCTTGAATATAGACTGGTAAATTACCATTATTTTGTAGATAGAATTTAGCCTTATCATTTTCTTAACTTTAAGAAGAGTGCCTTGTTATATAAATGTCAAGGTCATTTTATGTAGAATGTAAAACATTAAAGCGGAATTAGGTTTCATTTCAATAAGTGAGAAAGGTGGGGGCTAGGTTTCTTACAGTTTTCCAAAAAAAAGGGGGGCGGGGTATAAGATGCACACACACATGATATATGTTTCTTACAATTTAATCGCTAAAAAACTCGACTCTGTGGAACCAGAGAAGGTTTTCTACAGGTCCATTCCCCATCACGGGGAAGACCTTACCTGCACAATGGCACCATGTGTATTACCCGCGCAGCCTATTTATGAGAAAATGAAATGAATATTTTTTAGTGTTTAAGAAAACGTTGAACCTACTCTTGCGAAAGTTCTAAGACATTCAAAGATATTTAATTTCTTCTTTATCAAATCAAGAAACTGGTTATACGTTAAATCAACAAATAGGGGCCTTTACTTATGCCATGAATATCACAGAAAAAGATAGAAAGAAAGACAAAGAAATTTAAAAAATCGACTTTTAATCCCCTTTTTCGTGACCACCGGAAGAATTGACGACGGACAAAATGTTGTTCGACACATCTTCAAGTCATGATCTATGATATCCGACACAGTAAACGTTCATATCTTAAGCTGTTCGGGAGAAATGGACCGGACAAAGGTCATTTCCAGAAGTTGGTCAATACGAAAATAGTAAGAATACTAGATGCGATCTCGTTGCGAGCAACGAGTAGGTCTTCCGTCCGATATCTCGTTTTATACGACCTGTGTTGGGATCATAACATTAATAGGATAAAAATGTCAAAAGGCACAAGAATTCTTCTTAATCACGAAAGTGGACCATTCCGATTACCTACACTTTTATGAAAAAGGTGGTATGTTTCACCGAAAAAATTCCTCGATCGTCCTACATGGGTCAAGGAATAAGATTCCATTATGTTCAATAACTTGCATTGAGAAAAAAAAATTATAGAGGTTAATTAAACGGTCTCTGAAAAATAGTTATCTTTAAAAAAAAATGTTTTCTTATTGTAACAGTTGTCCTTTCTATTAGTTTAATATGACACAAGTGTGCATGGGAAACCAGTGGTCACGTTTCGTACTTACTATATATATTGTTTCTTGAAAAACTATTAATTATAACTATGATTCAAGTTATGTGTTTCCGTTATGCAAAACAAAAGATAGTAGATATTGTACTCAATTTGCACATTAATTCTTTTCTATTTCTACTTTGAGAACCAACCAAAACCAATTAAAGAAGACTTGTAAGGAGATCTTGGATTATAAATGAAGTTTGGCGCAGAATTGCAACGAACCTACGACGTGACAATCCAAGTATCCTTACAAATTTCATTGTTCCTTATGTTACTTTCGTTCAAGCAAACGCTTGACTGCCTCTGTAAACCCCTATTGCGAAATGTCGGAATTGACAAAGACCGCCGCCATTTTGATCCCGCTTCATATTTTTGAATGTTAATATCTCGAGTTTGAATTTATCAATTTACAAACAAATTACATATTCAGCCTAATGAGATATGTTTCTATCAGCCATACTAATATAATTTCAAAATATTAGAAAACAAAAAAGTTGAAAAATTCGACTTTTTAAATTTGCATGCCGTTACGACAGGAAGTAGAGACGACGTACAAAAGATCGCGTCTTGGATAGTACTTATCACGATCTATAATCCCTAAAAGTTTCACAGTGATATCTGTTACCGTTCTTGAGATTATTCGCGAACAAAATGTCAGTTTAAAATCAGAAAATTGTCCGTAACTTAGCACCAAAAAGATATTTCCAAAAAATCTCATGGATTTAATAACTTCAGATAAAAACACATAGTTCCTGCAAATTTCATGAAAATCCATCCAGTTGTTTTCGAGAAATCGCGTGCACAAAATTAGATGGTCAGAAAAACAATAATAATAATGAGCTCAAGAGAGCTTCAACACCTTTTGCGTTAGAAAAATATAGACTCAAAAAAGCAATTCAGATATCCTTCCTCTACCTTCACTGAAAATCTCAAGTCAATATCTTCATTCGTTTTTTACTGATTGCCAGGACAAGCTGGCCCTCTGAAAATCAGTAAATCGTCCATATCTCACGTCCGGAAGTGACGACGTACATATAAAAAATTTCCAATAAGGTTCAGACCAATATCTATCAGATCTGAAAGTTTCGTGAAAATCGACCAAGCCGTTTTCGAGAACTCGCGTGCACAAAATCGGTAAGAAAAAAAAAGAATAATAATAATAATAATAATAACTAGATGCGATCTCGTTGCGAGCAACGAGTAGGTCTTCCGTCCGATATCTCGTTGTATACGACCTGTGTTGGGATCATAACATTAATAGGATAAAAATGTCAAAAGGCACAAGAATTCTTCTTAATCACGAAAGTGGACCATTCCGATTACCTACACTTTCATGAAAAAGGTGGTATGTTTCACCGAAAAAATTCCTCGATCGTCCTACGTGGGTCAAGGAATAAGATTCCATTATGTTCAATAACTTGCATTGAGAAAAAAAAATTATAGAGGTTAATTAAACGGTCTCTGAAAAATAGTTATCTTTAAAAAAAATGTTTTCTTATTGTAACACTTGTCCTTTCTATTAGCTTAATATGACACAAGTGTGCATGGGAAACCAGTGGTCACGTTTCGTACTTACTATATATATTGTTTCTTGAAAAACTATTAATTATAACTATGATTTAAGTTATGTGTTTCCGTGATGCAAAACAAAAGATAGTAGATATTGTACTCAATTTGCACATTAATTCTTTTCTATTTCTACTTTGAGAACCAACCAAAACCAATTAAAGAAGACTTGTAAGGAGACCTTGGATTATAAATGAAGTTTGGCGCAGAATTGCAACGAACCTACGACGTGACAATCCAAGTATCCTTACAAATTTCATTGTTCCTTATGTAACTTTCGTTCAAGCAAACGCTTGGCTGCCTCTGTAAACCCCTATTGCGAAATGTCGGAATTGACAAAGACCGCCGCCATTTTGATCCCGCTTCATATTTTTGAATGTTAATATCTCGAGTTTGAATTTATCAATTTACAAACAAATTACATATTCAGCTTAATTAAAAAAGTGTTTATTATCAGCCATACTAATATAATTCTAAAATATTGGAAAACTAAAAAAGTTAAAAAATTCGACTTTTTTTCTTTGCATGCCGTTACGACAGGAAGTAGAGACGACGTGCAAAAGATCGCGTCTTGGATAGTACTTATCACGATCTATAATCCCTGAAAGTTTTACAGTAATATCTTTAACCGTTCTTGAGATTATTCGCGAACAAAATGTCAGTTTAAAATCAGAAAATTGTCCGTAACTTAGCACCAAAAAGGAATTTCCAAAAAATCTCTTGAATTAAATAACTTCAGATAAAAACACATTGTTCCTGCAAATTTCATGAAAATCCATCCAGTTGTTTTCGAGAAATCGCGTGCACAAAATTAGATGGTCAGAAAAATAATAATAACTAGACCTTATTTTTGTCGTTCAACAAAAACGGAGGGCTTTTCAACCCCTTAAAATAACTAATCTTAAAAAAAAAACAATTTTACAAGTAAAAAAAAATCTTATAATAGAATATTGCAAAAGTTCTTTTGAGGTCAATGTTTGATTGCAAACATAACAATGTTCATTGTACGTCAGTGTCCACTCAAAGAGACATAACTCTTTCGTGGTTATAAAACAGATTCGAAATTGTACTGTTTTTCAATCCACTAAAACTCCTATAAGGGGTCAAAAAGTCACCCCACGGCCCATAATTTTTAAAATGTACTCTTTATACTTCATGTAGTGCCAAAATTATTTTGAATATTGGTTGAGAATTAAACACGTTACAGAGAAAAAGGTGTTTTCTGTACTGACCACTAAAATCCTTTCTATTTTAGGGATTTTTATTTTCATGACCTTAGCATCTGGAGACAATAGAAGAGTCAATATTCATATGAAATTTCACAAGAATTGCTTGCCTACCTTTTGAGATAATGGAACAAACATGATTTCAAATTTAACATAGAAATCTCCTTAGGCAATTTTAAGGTACTTATAAAACCGAAAGTACTCTACATATCCATACCAAAATTAAAACATTGAGAGCATATTAGACTCAATACAGTTTGCCAAAGGGAGATAACTCTTGCAAAATTATTTTTGAAAATACATTAAGATACAAAATTCAGGTCTCTAAAAGTCCTTTAAGGGGTCAAAAAGTGTCCCCACGGACCATATTTTTTAAATTGCCCTTTTTATGCTTAACTCAAAACAGAAATCAGTTTGAAGATCTATGGACAAATAAAAAAGTAATATACAAAAAACTTATTTCTGTACTGACCCCTAAAATCCCTTTTATTTTAAGAAATTTTATTTTCTGGATCTAAATATTGAAAGACAATGCTAAAGTCATTATGTATGTGAAATATTATGAGACCTGCTTGCTTCCCTTTGAAAATAATGGACATTGACTATTTTCAAAATTAACATAGAAATCTCCATAGGCAATTTTAAGGTACTTATAAAACCGGAAGTTCTCCACATATCCTTACCAAAATTGAAACATAGAGAGCATATTAGACTCCAAACAGGTTGACAAAGGGAGATAACTCTTGCACAATTATTTTTGAAAATACTTGAAAATACAATATTTTAGGTCTCTAAAAGTCCTTTAAGGGGTCAAAAAGTGACCCCACGGACCATTATTTTTAAATTGCCCTTTTTATGCTTAACTCAAAACAGAAATCAGTTTGAAGATCTATGGACAAATAAAAAAGTAATATACAAAAAACTAATTTCTTTACTGACCCCTAAAATCTCTTTTGTCTTAAGAAATTTCATTTTCATAATCTTCATATCGAAAGACAATGCTTGAGTCATTATTTTTGTGAAATATCATGAGACTTGCTTGCTTTCCATTGAAAATAATGGACATTAAATGATTTCATATTTAACATAGAAATCTCCATAGGCAATTTTAAGGTACTTATAAAACCGGAAGTACTCTTTATGTGCATACCAAGATTAAAACGTAGAGAGCATATTAGACTTCAAACATGTCAACAAAGAGAGATAACTCTTACGTCATCGTTTTTGAAAAGACTTAAAAGTGCTATATTTCAGGTCTCTAAAACTCCTATAAGGGGTCAAAAAGTGACCCCAAGGACCATATTTTTTAAATTGTTCTTTTTATGCTGAACTCAAATCCGAAAACTGTTTGAAAATTCATTGAGAAATGAAAAAGTTACAGGCAAAGGTCTATTTTCAATGTTGGCCCCTAGAAATCCCTTATTTTCCAAAATTTTGATTGCATAATCTAATGAAGTTGGAACAGTATCAGGGTCATTATGTATATATTACTTTTAGAGATACTGTTACATAACTGATTTCATTTTAACATAAAAACTAAATGACCCATAAAACCGGAAGTTTCGGTCTGATTTATATGAAACTTACAGGATATGTTCTACTAATTAGTTTAAACATATTTTTATCGTCAAAATAATTTTTGGAACGTTATTTTGACTTTCAAGAATTTCATCCCCCCTTCTTCAATGTTTGAAGTCTTATATCTCGAAAACTATTTGTGGTCAAAAATCACATACGCGCACTTTTTTATAGGATAAGGTCTCTAGAATTTATATCTTAAATTTGGGAGTCTAGATACTGAAATTAAAATTGTTTTTGGCTCCTTTAGAAATTACAGTTTTCCCTTTGTAGAAACCGGAAGTGACAAGACCGGAAGTATAAAACATTACAGACAGGACATTTTTATATAAGCTATCTAATAGTTATAAAACAAAATACCTACTTTTAAAGGTACTCCTGAAAATCTGAGCAAAAGAATTGCTAAGTATAATAATAATAATAATAATAATAAACAAGACGAAAACAATAGGTCTTTTCGACAAAAGTCGAAAAGCCCTAATAATGAGCTCAAGAGAGCTTCAACACCTTTTGCGTTAGAAAAATATAGACTCAAAAAAGCAATTCAGATATCCTTCCTCTACCTTCACTGAAAATCTCAAGTCAATATCTTCATTCGTTTTTTAGTGATTGCCAGGACAAGCTGACCCTCTGAAAATCAGTAAATCGTCCATATCTCACGACCGGAAGTGACGACGTACATATAAAAAATTTCCAATAAGGTTCAGACCAATATCTATCAGATCTGAAAGTTTCGTGAAAATCGACCAAGCCGTTTTCGAGAACTCGCGTGCACAAAATCGGTAAGAAAAAAAAAGAATAATAATAATAATAATAATAACTAGATTTGAAACTCGTTGCGAGCAACGAGAGGTCTTCCGCCAGATTCCGGAAAGGAAACGTAAAATCGATCTAAAAAAATAAAAATAAAATGGCACACAAGGAGGATTGAACCCAAGTCGCCAGCATGAAATACCAAGGCACTAGAAATAACGCTATCGGGACCTCTACTCTACATCTACCTGAAAATATTTACAAAACAGTGCTTCTCTCTTAAAATTATGAAAGGCGGTTCAATATTCAAAATTTAGCGCCAAACGCCAGGATTTTATCTTTGCTGCTTTTCTCTGGAATGTTCTATTAAAAAGTGATAGCTTCAATGAAATTAAAAAAGAACTTTCTTATAGCCGTAGATCCGAGCCGATTAGAAAGTACATGTATATTTAACACATTTTACAAATTCCATATTGTATATATGCATGTAACACTAAAGCAGTAAAACGGTTATGATTTTTTAACTTTTTTCAATTTCCTGTTTATTCCCTAAGTGAACTATCCCGATAAGTTAATCGAAAAAGGTTGAAGAACATGGCTCTCCCTACGACGGTCAAGGAATAAGATATCATTAATGCTCAATAAGTTGAATAAAGTCTTTGGGATAAGAATGCTAAAATAAACTCCATGCAGCGATCTTTAAAAAAATCGTTTTCTTATTTTTGTCCTAGTTATTAGTTTAATATGAAACAAGTGTGAATATAAAAAAAAACAGTGGTTAAGATTTAAACTTGCAATATAACATGATATTCTTTTTTGAGAAAGTATAAATTATAAGTATGATTTAAGATCTGTTTTTCCGTGATGCACAAAAGATATAAGATATCAAATTTCATTTGCACATTTAGTCTTTTCATTTTCTACTTTGAAACTAGCCAAAACCAATTATAGAAGACGTTAGTTTGACATAGAACTGCAACGTAACAACAACGTGACAATCGAAGTATTCCTTTACATTTCATTTATCCTTATCGTTTAAGCAAACGCTCTGGTGCCCCATTGCGAAATACCGGAGACAGCCGCCATTTTGGACCCGCTTCAGATTTTCGAATGCTTATATCTGGAGTTTAGATTTATCAATATTCAAACAAATTATATAGTAAGCATTATAAGAAGAGTCTCTATTTACATACCAAAAATAAATGAAAAATATTGAAAAACAAAAAAGTTAGAAAATACACTTTTTTTCAATGTACACCTGGTAACGACTGGAAGTAATGACGACGCACGAAAAGGCGATTCTGCAAACCACAAAGTCATGATCTATCATCTCCAATAAGTCTCCAGTTCATATCTTCAGCCTTTTTCGCTAAATGTGCGCGACAAAATCGCATTTTAAAATCAGGAAATCGTCCATAACTTGGCACCAAAAGCGAATTTACCAAAAATACTTCGGCATGCACAATTTCATGTTATGACACATTTTTTGTGAAAGTTTCATCAAAAAGCGCTGAATAGTTTTCGAGAAATCGCGTGCACAAAATTTTGTCAAAAAAAAGAATAATAATAATAATAATAAGAAACAATAGAATCACTATAAGGTCTTCCGTGAAGACGGAAGACCTTAATAATAGAGAAAAAGAAACCGAACGAAAACAATAAGGTCTTCCGTTGGAGACGGAAGACCTTAATAATAAGAAACAGAGTAAAAACAATATGTTCCCAAACTCCGTTTGGGGAACATAAAAAACAGAGTAAAAACAATATGTTCCCCAACTTCGTTTGGGGAACATAATAAGACATAAATGAGTTTCAGCTATTATTATGATTGCATCATTCAGGGTTACTATAAACCATTCAAGTGAGTATAAATATATATACTTATATCTTTATATATATTTATTTCAGGTTCTGTACTGGAATGATACCGAGAAGACGGACAGCAGCATATTTGAACTAACAGAAAGAGAAATCAATACAGACATCAAAGAAGGGAATTTATTTTTCAAAGGTATGTTAAAAAAAATTCTAATATAATTTAAAATAAACATTGAGCTGATTTAGAAAAAAAAAATTAATTTCTACTTAAAAATGAAAATTCCTATTTTAGACACAGGAGCAAAATTGGATCACAGTTATAGCACAATTTGAAGCAGACTATAAGGTATGCCTTACAGAGTTACCTTCAAAATGTTATTAGATTTTATTGGAGTTATTCCTCTTTGGTAACATTAGTGGTGTAATTGTATCTATATATGGATCTAATTTACATATTAATTAGCAAACATCCAATGCAAATCTCTTTATTTATAACTAAGTTACACACATACAAATAATATTATTGTGCTTTAGAAGTAAAATACTCTTTTTTAATTTTTAGGTGGAATAGCTATTTATATATTCTATGGTACTTTTTGCAGCTGTTGTTGTTTTCCTAGCTTATATACACACAAGAAAGAAGTGTCTACAAATGCTAAGAATATGAATATATTTCAAAACGCGTGATATTGCTGACATTAGAACAACAGCTGTCTTGTTAGTGCTCATGGTTAACCGTTCGTGTTCAGTAACGGTCTGAATGTAAGCCCATGTGTGGAAAATGAAAAGGGGTGTTTCTATGATTATAAAAGAACACGAATATGGTTAAACAATTAGGTGAAATAATACCAAAAAGAATATAACACCTAGTTAACTTAGTAACTAAAGTTTTAAAATTTTATTCCTACTTTCATTTTCAATTTATAACATTCCATGTACATACTACATGCATTTGGCAAATAAATAATAAGCTAGAGATCTAAAGTGCATTTTTATTTTTTCATTTATGTGTAGTATCAACACCCTGGGGACATCAAAACAGTTGATGACACATTTTGGAATTATTTTTCAAAACTTTTTATAATATTAAAATGTGCATGTAGTTTTTCATCAAGTCTTTGGATTGAGTTCTATAATGGTCATTAATGTACATGCATGCATATTGATGAATTAATTAGCAGAACCAGGCATAAAGTAGATGAATATGCACATACTGTTTCTAAAAATAATGATTTGTCTTGACCTTGCAGTTTAAATGAGAAAGTAATTATATATGTAGTATTCATGAAAGGAAAACAGAAAAACTAAATAGAAGAACATGTCTGAATAGTTTGATCAGCACAAGAAGTTAAGATAGGCTAAATCATTTCATCTGAGTACAGACTTTAAAATAAAATTGATATACATGTAACATCAGAGGGAATCTTCCATTACCCGGTAATACTAGCTGTCATGTACATATTCAAAGTTCAAATTCTCAGTCTGGTCATCTCGAAAAAAAAAATTTTGATTGCCCTGTCCCAACCAACTGGCTAAAATGACTCAAAACTTTTTTTATCTCCAGGAAGCAATTAACTTTTTTTGTATTCTGGAGAACACATTATTAATTTATAATTACTGGTAATTTTTCTGAGAATAATTTTCTCATCTACCTATATACCAACCTAATCCTAAGTTGGGAGAGGGCAGGCCTCAACAGCATTGTTTTTTTCTGTGAAGTCCTATACTGCTTAAATGTGAACTTAATTTGAAAATTTCTGTTTCCTTAATTCCAAGATTTTCAAATTTTTCATTTAAAGTACTTGTTTTTAAAAACCGTAGAGCATAATTAAAATATTTTTGTTTGATGTACCCTGACACACAATTTTTCAAGGTGGGTAGGTAGTTATCTTTTTTTTGGTTAAATAATATTGATCAAATTGATATCAAAGTGTCATTAA
>NW_026924457.1:0-23270 GCF_032062105.1 Saccostrea cuccullata
CCCCATCCCACTGATCATAATTTAGACAATTTGAAATCTACACTTTTCTGGCCCAGTCGTTCTTCATATTTCTATGTAAAACTTTGATTCCCCATTGTGGCCCCGCCTTACTCTTGGAGTCATGATTTGGACAGTTTAAAATCTACACTATCCCAGTATGCTTTCACATAAGATTCTGCTTTTCTGGCCCAGTGGTTCTTGAGTAGAAGATTTTGATAACTTTTCCTATTTATTTTTATGTAATCTTTGATTCCCCATTGTGGCCCTGCTCTATCACCAAAGATCATGATTGAAAGAATTTAGAATCTACACTACCTCAGGATGCTTCCCCCTAAGCTTTTACTTTTATAGACCATTGGTTCTTGAGTAAAAAATATTAAGATTTTTCCGTATATTTCTATATAATTTTTTTTATTTCTCTTGTGGCCCCGCTCAACCCAAGGGGGTCATGATTTGAATTATTTAGTATCTGCACTACCCCAGAATACTTCCATATTTAAATTTCAGCTTTCTGCCCCAATTGTTCTTGAGAAGATTTTTAAAGATTTTTCCTATATACAGTCAAACTTGTTTTTAAAGGCCACCTTTGGGAAGTCTGAAATTTGGCCACTTAAGACAAGTGACATCTTATTCCAGTTTGCCCTCGAAAAGGACATTTGGTCGATAAATAAACAACATTTAGCACTGCAGATTAATTAATTAATAATAATTAAAAAGTTTAATTTCACATATGCTTTTTATGTTTTTTATATAATAATTAAAGCTCATTTAAAGAGAATGTTAAAGAATTTGAAAAGTTTAAGGTTTTGTGCATGTTTCTAATTCCTAAATATTAGTTAAACATCTTGCATTTATAAGTATGCTTTTGTTACATTGAATTATTAAAAAAAAAATCTTTTAATTTTCATTTGAAGAAATGGATACAGTTCTTGACTACATACCTGGGGTCAATTACTTTGAAATGTAATGCATTACATTACAATTACTTTGGAATTTGTATCATTACAATTACCATTACTTTCATTTAGAAAAGTAATTAATTAAATTACAATTACTTTGTTAAAGTAATTAATTAAATTACAATTACAAAATATAAGAGAAAAACACAAACGTATCACTACGCAGTTTATACCTATTAATTAACTTTCACACTTTACGCTCAATAATATGCTTTCCCTCAGATCTATAAATCAGAGCGGTATTTGGATTTTGGATACATGTATCATGTTCATGTACTTTACCAATCCAATCTACAGTTGACAAAGAAAGTGGATCAGAACACTTTCAATGTTGTAGTTTTGTTCAATATCTGATGTTAGTTTCTCTGTTGTCTTTTAAGTAAATGATTTATTGAACATTTCCTACTGGATATTTTATGTAAACTAATATTTAATGCACAGATAATGCTATAAATGTATAAGAAGTATTAAAAACTTTATGAAATAATTAGCACTTCTAATTAGCTTAACAGGTATAATCAATGAAGCCATAAGGTAAATATAATCAAAGGTGATCATTATAAGTACCTAGATGTCTACAATAAATCATACTGATCTTGTATCATGTTTACCAGGTCTATTTTACCAGATTGAAATTATAGAAAAAAGTGGTGAAATATAATTTGTATCTTAATTTAACTGTAAGTCCCACTATAGCTGTATTAATATCACTTTTTACACCTTTCTTTAAAACCTGATGATTTTCTTTGATATTTTTCTTTGGTTTTCTTCAATTGAATTTACAATTGCCTTAATTGTCAAGAAGATTTCTATTGAAAGAATAATTTAGTTTGTCTTTCAATTACCATTTAATAATATAAAAAGAATTGTAGGGTATAAGATTTTAATTTTAAGACTCTAACATTATTAATAAAAAGTACCTCTCAGTGATATTTATTTGGTTCAGTTTCAAAAATAAAAAGAGACTAATATAATAAATGTAATTGAAATGTAATTGAAAAGTAATTGGTCATTACAGACATTTTTTAAAGTAATGTACTACATTACAATTACTTGTAATTGAAGGATTGATCCATTACACATTACATCCCATTACTTTGAAAAAAATGTAATGATTAAAATGCATTACCATTACACATTACCATTTCCCCAGGTCTCCTTGACTATTATCCTTTATATAAAGAAAAAAAAATGCACAAAAATTCAGTTTAATGGTAAATTAAATAAATCATAGGAATTTAAGTAAAAATATGTCAATAAAAATTTCACTTACATATGTTAAAAAGATAGTCAGCAGGGTACCCCCCTTTCAACTTAATCAATCGGTATTTAACTTACTTGCTGAAGTTTATAAAGTCTGATTAATTTTATTGTTTATAAAGCTGTCAGAATTTCTATATAACATACACAGACAAACAAATAAAATTAACTACTTGACCAGAAATACATGTATGAATTTACGCAGTTGAAAATCATTCCATAACACAGGTGTCTTATGCAGTAAAGCGTGACTAATCCCTATTGATCCTTTCTTGCTAGTGAAATTCTTGAGATATTCATGCCATATAAAGCACGTTGTTTTTACACGAGTAGCAATTAGGGATTCTACATGGAATAAAAATCTAAAAGATGTGAATTTCTTTAGATGGAGGAAAGTATCAATTGTACATGTTGTACGGTAATAAAATTCTTTTAATTTTTCAATCGGAGATCTTGAAAAATAATTACAAATTTATCTAACAGGACAAATATTTTTTTTCATGAACACAAACGGAGTTCAGCGTATCTAAAAAGAATTTCTTTAATTACATCAATAGGTTAAATCGACTATCGAAGATATAATTACCCAACCTAACATGTTTAAAAGATGTTATCTAGAATCGAAACAAGTGACGAAATGGTCGCTATTGCAGTGTCAATAGGTCTGTTGGGCGAGGATTCGAGTGGTCGCTGGCAGCCTTACACAGGTGCCGTTTATTCCAGTTAAAATATATAGTAAAAATCATCGGGGGGAACTGAAAGTGGCCGCTGACTGCAAGTGACCGTTGATTTCGGGTGGCCGCTAGGACAAGTTTGACTGTATTTCTTTGTAAAACTTTGATACCATATTGTGGCCCCGCCAAACCTCAGGGGATATTATTTGTTCAATTAATAATCTAAACTAACCCAGGATGCTTCCACATAAGTTTAAGCTTTTCGGGCCAAGTGGTTCTTGAGAAGAAGATTTTCCAAGTTTTTTCCTATTTTTTTCTATGTAAAACTTTGATTTCCCATTGTGGCCCCACCCTTTCCCCCGGGATCATGATTTGAAAAATTTAGAATCTACACTTCCCTAGGGTGCTTCCACATGAGTTTCAGCTTTTCTGGGCCAGTGGTTATTGAAAAGAAGATTTTCAAAGATTCTTCCTATAAATTTCTATGTAAACCTTTGATTCCCCATTGTGCCCCCGGGGGTCATGATTTCTACAATTTAAAATCTACACTATCCCAGGATGCTTTCAATTAATTTTATGTTTTTCTGACCTAGTGTTTCTTGAGTAGAAATTTTTTTAATGTCCCCACCCTATCTTTGTCTTTTCTTGATTATCTCCCCTTGTGAGGTGACTTGGCCCTTCATTTTAACAATTCAAATTCCCCTTTACCCAAGGATGCTTTGTACCAAGTTTGGTCAAAATTTTGAGCAAACTGCATCCTTGATTACAGATAAAACTGTAAATTAGGTCTCGATTGTTAGCTCACCTGAGCCGAAGGCTCAAGTGAGCTTTTCTGATCACACTTTGTCTGGTGTCCGTCTGTCTGTAAACTTATCAACATTTTCGACTTCTTCTCAAAAGCCGCTGGGCCAATTTCAACCAAACTTGCCACAATCCTTGGGTGAAGCGAATTCAAGTTTGTTCAAATAAAGGGCCACAACCTCATTCAAGGGGAGATAATTGGGAATGAATGAAAATTTAGTGGCATATTCTAAAAATCATCTCAAGAAATACTGTGCCAGGAAAGATGAAAATTATGGGTAAACATCCTCAAGTAGTGTAGATTCAAGTGTATTCAAATCATGACCCCAAGAGATAGGACGAAGCCAAAATGGCCGACCGAAGTTTTACATAGAAATATATAGGAAAATTCTTTAAAAATTTTCTTCTCAAGAATAACAAAGGCATAATTCATCATATTTATATGGAAGCATGCTCAAGTAGTGTAGATTCAAATTTGTTCAAATCATAACCCCCAGGGGTAGGGCGGGGCCAAAATGGCCGACCAAAGTTTTTAAAGTTATATATCAGAAAATTCTTTAAAATCATTTTCTTAAAAATAACAAATCCGTGATTGGTCATGGGACTAACTTTTGGATTTCAAATTTGTAATAAAAAGCCATTTTCTTCCTTTTTTCTACCCTTAGTGCGCAGGTAAGCGATGTGGCCCATAGACCTCTTGTTGTTTGTCTTTTCAACCAATAATGCTTTCACATACGTTTCAGCTTTCCTTACCCAGTGATTATTGAGAAGGATATTTTTTAAAAAAAATCCTATAAATATTTCTATATAAAACTTGAATTTCAAATTATGGCCCCGACCTCAAGGGTCATCGAAAGCAAGTCTGGTAGTGGACATCCCTAGATGCTTCATCCATGTAAGTTTTATCCGGGTAGGGCATAACGTTTCTTGGAGATAGACCTGCTCAAAAAACTTGAATTTGGGCACAAATGAAAAAAATATAGGTCAGATCCAGCCTTGTTAGCAGGTTTGGTGATTTCCATCCCTAGATGCATCATCTGTGCAAGTTTAGTCCGGGTAGGGCTTATAATTACTAGGAAATGGACCTGCACCAAAACCTTTGGCTTGGTCAAACATTTGGTAAAGAATAAGATAGGACAAGAGCCAATCTAGGCCCCCTCTTCAAAAAAACTAATATTATATGTAATCCAAGGGTATACCCAAGTCTAACAGGAAATGATATTTTTTGGTGTTATCTCTGTAATTTGGTTGCCTAGCAACACATCAAACATGACAACCATGCATTGAATTTAAAGTCAATATCAGAAACATTTATTTATAGTATTTTGTATATGTATTCCATATTTTTTAAGTAACACATGATAAAAATCATTTAAATCTTAGAAACATTGTAAATTGTAGGTGAAATACAGAATTTAATTTTCCATCGCAACCAAACACGTCCTTAGTAACAACTTTAAATGCATAAAAATATTGAGAAAAGAGATGTTTGTGTACTATGATATGAAATTGTAAGGTTCAATGTTTGTATCTTAAGGATTAAGATCTATGTATCTTTAGAATAAATTTTATTCTACAGGCATAAGAGAAATCCTTAGCAACAGCGTTACAGTAATATAAAAAATGTATAAAAGTGTAGGAAGATTTCTTAACCATTTGTATGCAACCACGGTGAACATCAGAATAACAAATAATAATGTGACAGTCACATACTTTTGTATATATTTTATGTACACTGTCTATACATGTGTACACATAAAATATAATTAATAAAGTAAAAATTAAACTTTCAGTTACCCAATAAACCCTTAGTAACCATATAAATCCTTAGTAGCTAAATAAAATATCAAAAATAAAGAACTATGTACGATAATTCTCGATTCCTGCCCACATGTTACACTTCTTTGAAAATTGATCGAATATTAATGGCATCTTGGTTAACAGCTTTGTTCAAGTTTTACAAAAATTACAATGTTATACTTTATATCATTCTCTTGCCAAATACTAGTGCGTTTTGCGAAAATTCATACAATTATCTACATGTACTTGCATACATAGATGAAAATATGTTCATTTCGATTAATGGACTTGAGAAAGTCGGCAGGAAAAAAAAAACATTTGTAGTTCTTTTTATTTATTAAACTTATAAGATATCTCTTTATATACAAAGTATTTTTCTGTTTCAATATATAGAGCAGCAATGACCTCTCATTTTTATATAAATTAAAAAGATCACTTCCTTTTCTACAATAATTGTATTTTGCATAAATTCACTCTAACAGGTTTTTCCCGGCTATACATGTATTTTATGAAACTAGACTATTGCCACATAAAATGCAGATTTTCTTACGGCATCTGTAACTACAAATTGGAGACTTTATTTTAGTTAGGAAACTTATTTTGATATGGATATAAAAATATATATAAATTGAATGTGAACATATAAGTTATACAATCATTCAAGTTTTACTTATGTTCGGCCGTAAATGTCGCGTGTTCGAAATAAAGTTTACGTTTGTTGGTACAAATAGCAGCACAGGCACCTGAAGTATGGATAATACCCCCCCTTTTTTTAATGAAAAAAAATGTAAGAGTGTATGAAACCTTGAAAATACAAGCTTGTGTATTTTTATTATACCAAATAAGGCCATTCGTTAAACGCGAGAAAAAGTTCAATCTTCTTGCATATAACGACATATAGATGTGTTTGACAGGAAATTTTTTATAAATCTCATTTCATGTCCTATACCAGCAACCCTAATTATCTGAGTGGATAGGGGCATTTTAGGGGCTCACACTGATATCTAGCAGAAAAAGGGACATGGTTCTTTTCTCCTATGATTTAAAACTGTTGTATTAAAGATTTTAGATGAATGGAATTAAAAGTGTCAAACATACAGTCGAAATGATAGTGTGTATACACTGTACACAAGGGCGACTAATTTTAAGCAGGGGTTTAAAAGGCATGGTTTACATGTATGCAACCTAAATTCTAGAAAGTTATATGAGGTTCCTGCTAAGTAATAGTTAGCTAGTTACTTAGTAATAATATTCAACACACATCGGGATATTATCATTGCCTCAGCAATACAAGTCCCTTTATCCCAAGGTTTAATCTAGTTTAAAAAAAACCAAGAAAGTCCCCAAATTCCGTTCAAGATCATTTAAGCGGAAAAAATGCAAACTTTATTTATAATTCAGCAAGAAGACCTACATACCAAAAATTACGAAGCTCAATATTTGCAAATGTTTAGAAAAAAAGTGAAAAAAAATCAAGTGGCACATGTGGACTAAAAGAGTACAGCTAGACAGACAGACGGACAGACACAGACAAAATCTACAGTTCCTTTCAGTTTCAAGGTAGGAAACAAATAAGCTGATACCGGAATTACCTGGTAACAAGTAAAATAAAAAAAAAAATAACAAACTTTTAAATAAACAATGTAATTTCTGTCGCAGACTCCCCTATAAATGTAGCTTAATATATACGTGGAATATTGCAACAAATATCTTTACTCATCTACACTACATTTCTCTTAACAGTGGAAAAATTTATAAACATACTTGTGTATACTTTTTAAAAAAAAAAATTATTTGCATTTTTCATATACCCCTATGCAAATTGAAGGGGGAGGGGGATTTATCTGTCCGAATTGACCCAAGCAGAGAGCTACAGTCCTTCAGCTTTTGTAACCCTAGAACAGCATTGTAATTATTTCGTCAAGACTTGACGAAAAAATAATTTTCAAACTTAAACTTGAATTTCATTTTCATTGTTGAATTCATTTCCTCTAGGATACTTTAATGCTATATACAGACGGTATAATTTAAATACGGAAATAGTTATTGATATACACATTATTTAGTGACATCCTCCCTTTATTAGTTCATAATTAATCTGGGAAAAAAAACCTACCACAGGTTGATCAAAAAGATTTTAGAGTGGTGATTCTATTTTACTCAAAGTACATTGGGAGGATGTCAAAGTACATGTATTGTAGCCTCATGTTACATAATGATACCAAAACAAAAATGGGTTTTCCATTGTACTATAAATATATTTACATGTCATATCGGTGAATCCGAGTCTTTGATTTTCAGTAAGAATATAAACCAATGATCATTTTGTAGTATTTTCTAACTATAGGACGAATGATTATTGACTATTGAGATTTTTACGAAATTAATATTTTATGAGGAAAAATGATTAGGGCCTGTCGAAATATTTGTAACGTACCACAGGTTCACCTTCTTTTTACTGTCAAATTATGATTTAAGGTTCGACGAGAGGCTTTAAACTTTTCAGCCCCCGAGTTTCAGTTTCTGTAGCTATATAAAACATTGCCGTCGGAAGAATATTGAAAGTGGGGGGGGCTAAGTGTAAGAAAACTTTTTTTGTACCTCCAAAAATATCTGACAAGCAAAAAAAAAGGGAAATGCCTATTTCCCAAACACGAATTCCTATTTCGTGTGTGGGGGGGGGGGGGGTGTCGAAAAATTTTCTTCCAATCACCAACATATTTCCCAATTTTAATCTATACTAAGACATCTCTGGAAGGTAAGGGGGGGGGGGGCTAAACTCACGAAGATATGTTCAATGTCCATACTAAGTATATATTTGGAAAAAAAGTGGGGGGCTTAACCCCCCTAGCCCCCCCTCCCCCCGGTTCCCACGCTTATGTAAAATGACTTTGGGTTGCAAAAACGATCTTGGAAGGAAAGTGTAGCTTGCATCCCCGGCCATCCTCAATAAACCTCATTTTTCATAATATTAATTTTGTGTGATCTTTAAAAAAAACAATTAGAGCGAGTTTTTCAAGTGCGTGCATGTACATTGTTTCTGCAAGGATGAATCTAGGATGCCTTTGTACTCTCGTCATCAAGAATATGTCTCTTTTTTTTATCTCATATTCCAATTAATATTTCTTTATAGTAACAAAATGAAAAATACAAATCCACCTTGTTATGTTAATTTTAAAGAGTTGTCCTTACAATTTTAAAGCGATACGAGCAAAAACAAATCGATAAAAATAATCTATTGCAGATTTATTCAAAGCAGGTGCGTGAGTCGGTTTTTGATCCGCTCCCAGTCAAAACAAAAAATGAAAAATGGCGTCGTACAGCAGACGCTTCGTACTCATCGTAATTTTCGTGAAATACTACAAGTAGAAGTATTATCGTGGATAAATTCTTTTAGTATCATTGCATGCAGGAAAATATTCAGTTGATTTTTAACTAAAAAATGACTGATCCTATCAGGAAAGTGGAAATCTAATTGAAAATTCCATGGCATGTCCTGTCGCACAACTGATGTTTTGACTTCAAATACCACCGGTGAGTTTATTGATACTAAACGACGTTTTCTTTATCCGAGACGATTGATGGTTGGATAAAATGTGTCACAAATGTGTAAATTATGTATCTTGCCAAAAAATTACAAATAACTACCGTTTGACAAGGAGCAGTTTGTATAACATAACATACCCGTCACATTGTTAATCCGGAGAAAAGCAGGTTGATCATAACCAATCGATTTTTATAAAATTTACACGATTTTTTTTTTATTTTTTTAATATGTAAACACGAGCGACTGAGAGTACCACAAAGATTTTTTATACAAAGCAAGTACTTATGTATTGGTCTCAAATAACAAAATATCTTAGTGGTACTCTTAGTCGCTCATAGTTTTTAGAGCGTAAGAATGCTGACAATACTGCATATTCTTACTATTTTTCGTGATCGTGCAGAAACAAAGTCCTATATAATTCATTTTATGGACGAATGAGAAGAAATTATTATGTTTTATAAAAAGTATGTGTTTCCATCTTTCAAAAGACTGGGGTGTCTTAACTGTCTTTTTATATACAAGTAATCGATTTTCTGAGAAATTTTGGGGCCATGCGACACTACCTGTCCTATCTTATTCTTTAGGTCAGATCTAGCATATGAAGCACGTCTTGTAGTGCCCATCCCTAGATACAAGATCCATGCAAGTTTGGTCCTTGTAGGGCTAATAATTCCTTTGGAATAATATACCTGATCCAAAAACTTAAACTTGGTCACCCCTCTGGAAAATGCAAGTCAAATCCAGCATTTGAAGCAAGTGTGATAGTGTCCATCCCTAGATGCATTATCTATGCAAGTCATGCACCTGTATATGCCATTTTGCAAAAACAAGAACTTAATACAAGAGGATCTTGGGCCATAACACTTACCCCATTCCTACCGCTTTATCAGGTTTTTTTATGAACTTTAATCTCCTATTGAGGTCCCCCTACCCCTAAGAACCAAATTTCAAAGAAATTAGAATTAACACACACTACTGTGGTTTCATTAATATTCGTTGAGCACCAATTTTCGTGGATTTCGTTATTGAGCAAATCCACGAATTTAAATATTCATTGAATTACAAAAATGACATTCAATTGTATAGGCAATACTTTTGTCCAAGAAATTACGTATCTTCGAAACCTTCTGTTTTACAAAATTGCTGCCAACAAATATTGATGAAACCACAGTATCTCAGGAAGCTTTCTTACAAGTTTAAATTTTATCTGGCACAAAGGACCTTTTTTGATGATAATTTTTTGGTGACTTCAAATGACTTCTCCCTTGTTTCCCTTGTTTATCTCCCCTTGGAAGAAAGAATTGTCCTTCTTCACACCCTATTACAGGCAAATTGGACAACCGACAACAAAGTTATTTTTTGCTATGACAGAAACTTAATGATATGTTTTTGACTTTTTGTCATTGTGTTTTCCAGTTTTGGCCTTACCTTAAACTATAATTCTGTTGAATACAAAATTATGATTTTGTATAAAAACAAAACAAGATGCCCATGGGCACCTGAGCATTTTGCAACAACTTATGCAACAGTGATTGCATTTAATTCATGTTTTAAGCCAAATTCTATGGCATTCACAATTTTGAAAGAGGCACCATTGATCATAATAAAAATACACTTTAAGTTAGCTGTTGCTTAGTTTGTTTACTTAATACCCATACAGAGGGTAGGGGAACATTGCATTTCAACTAATCAGTAATTTCAGCAATAATCAGTAGTGCCCTACCACACATGAACCCCTAACCCTTACACCTTGCTATTTGATTAACACCAAGGAGCAAGATTTCAAACCTTAAATTCATTTTCAGTATACAAGTATAGCCCCCCTCTATGGTACCCCTAACCCTTGGGCCTTGAAATTCACAATTCTGGAAGATTAGGGCCCTTGTCCATCATAACTATAAAAGGTAGTTACCCAGGAGCAGAGAAGAAGATTTTCAAAGAATTCATGTATTTTCACAATATATTCAATAGAGCCCCGCCCTAACACCAGAACCTCTGACCATGGGCCTTGAAATTCACAATTCTGGTAGAGGCACGCTTGCTCATTATTACTATATACTTAGTTAGTTTATTTAAAATCCAGGGGCAGAGAAGAAGATTTTCAAAGAACTCATGTATTTTCACTATATATATAATCAATAGAGCCCCGCCCTAACACCAGAACCCCTGACCCTGGGGCCATAAAATTCAAAATTTTGGTAGAGACCTCTTGCTCATCATAACTATGTACTTAGTTGATTTATTTAATACCCAGGAGCAGTGAAGAAAATTTTCAAAGAAATACCGGTAATGCATTTTCACTACCTGCTTATTTAGCCCCACCCTAGCACTAGAAGTCTAGAACCCTTGAACCCAGGGCCATGAATTTCACAATTTTGGTAAATGACTCATTGCTGATTACAATCATGCAAACAGTTTGACTGCTTAATGTACAGGAGTAAAAAAGAAGATTATGAAAGATTGCATTAATTTTAGTGGTTGTGGCCCCACCCCTCATGCCAGGGGGACAGGGATAATGAAATTTACAATTTTTGTTCACCTTCAAACATAGATGCTTAGTGCCCAATTTGATGAAAATTGGTTCAGTGGTTGCAGAGAAGAAGTTGAAAAGGTTCAAATGGTTCAAAACGTACAAACGCACGACGACGGACAAAAACACATAGCAATAGATCACCTGAGTTTTCTCAGATGACCTAATAAGAACAGAATAAAGTTAAAGAAGAAGGTATGGTTTTAGGTAAAGTTTTGAAACTGGTTCAAATATTAGTTGAATAAATGACTCAGATAAATCAGAGTCAGAGAATATGGCATGAAGGTTTACCATTCTTCAAAAATTGCGTCATAAATGTTAAGCATTTTTCTATTTTCAACAGAAAAAGCCTCAAAGTGGCACATTTCAAGGGTGATTTTCCCTTAGAAAACAGTGTCCACAGCCGTCGCCCGCGTCAATTTTTTAATATTTTGTGCAATATTTAATAATAAATCACATATCTCAAGATCTTTGTGGGCGGGGCTTGTGGACAATGTTATCTGAAAGAAAATTACTTTGAAAATGGGTGTTTTCTGCAATTTTTTAAGAAAATTCTGGAAAATGCACATGACATCATAATTAGCATTTAAAAACGCGTGGGAAAAATGACTTGTATGATTTTTCTGCATTGAATTTCAATTATTTAAAAAACATGAATTTTCAACTTTTACACCATTTTCATTTTTTAGAAAAATCACTGGGCAAAATTTGTATGGAAACCATACCTTCTTCTTTCAATACTTGTTCAAGGAAAAAACATGGTCAAACTGAGCTCACATTATTAAAATGATTATAACTGGGGGTTTGAAAATTTGAAATATGCTAAAGCAAAAGATGCTTTGTGCAAAGCACAGTGGTACTTAAGAAGAAAAAAAAGAAATTTTATAAAAAGAAAAAATAATATTACATATATTGTTGTGAGATGTGTTGTATTTGTATTGTTTCATTATGTATATAATAAGTAACATTAAGTTTCTTGAACATTCCAGAGTGGTCAATATGTTTAGTCATTTTTTCTAGAACATTCTTGAACTTTATTCTGTCCAGAACTTTCCAGGATTATCATGTACTTACAACTTCTAGAATATTCTAGATTTATATTACTGTATAAATATCCTGTCAATTCGATGCATAGATACCACTGTCGTAGAAGCATCATTGAGGTATTAGGCCGGTATTAAAATTATCTTTGTTTCCCCTAACCCGACCCTAAATTCCCAAGTTGGGTCGGTAGGTAGGTAAACAATTTTATTTTCTGACAGCAGGTTTGAAAATACATTCTAAAATTTCATGGAAAATTACCTTCATAGATAAAAAAAAGTACAAAAGAAAGCGATTTGTATCAAACATGCTGATTGAACATGTTAAAGGAAAATTCATGATTAATTTATTTACAACTGTCATTTAGTTGAACTTGTGAAATATCTCACGCCATTACATTTATATAAATTGAACAAAATAGACAAGATTCTCAAATACGCAAAGACCAGACATACGAGTATATTTTTTTCAAACCTTCCATCAGCCTTCAGAGCTTATAGACGATGAATGTACTTTTTTGAGGGCCATGAGATTTGCAGTGGTTCTGGAGGATTTTGCTTTAATTTGGAGTTAAGAAGTGGCTAATTTTAAGTCGCAGGTTCAAATCCCAATGAATAACGTTGAAAACGTTCCTTCAAAGGGGACCATAAAAACTTATGTCCAGTGTCGCAGAAGATGTTGGCTCAAAAAAGATCCCCCCCTGCTTAATGGCAAAAAAGTGCTAAGTACGTCTAAATTTGGAGCAGTGGGGAAATGTTTAAATGTCGTCCTAACGAATCTCGAAGGGATTAAAAGCAAAGAAACAACCAATCTTCAAGGGCCTAATTAAAGAAAAATACACTGGACGTCTCAGGAAGCTGAATCATGATATCAAAACTATTTAGAAAGAGTATGTAAACAATATTCAATTAAACCAAACTGAATCTACAAATGATAAAATTGCTATGTACAACATCAGAGTCACGAAGTTTAACCACTAAATAAAGGCATGAAGATAGGACATCTGAATTAAATTTTATCAGGATGAATATGCAGACATACTTACAACAACTTCTACGGTTCCATAATGACATTAGTAAACATAGGAACATAGATGAACTGGTTATTAGATCAAAACTCAAATTAAATAAAATGTGAAATTGAATGATGTGTTCAGTAAGTGCCCCTCATCTACTCATGAGACGGGTCTTACCATGTATTACGTACTTAAAATTCAAAGACAGGTTTGTTTGTTTGTTGTTTATTGTCCCTTTCGAAAATTTATTCACTCACATGGAGACGGCAAGACACCTCCGAAACACTCTTAATTAGTCTTGGTAAATTTTATTATCAAATTGTTTTAAGAGTGAAGAATTCCAATTAGCTAAAACTAGCATAAGATTGAGACGTCGCTATTGTTTTATGAAGAGCTTATGCCCTGTAATCATATCTAGACGTCATTTCATTTCCAACAAATGCTTAAAAATCACAGTAGAACAATGTCGGCCGTTCTGATAAAAACTGATTTTGATGAAATTGTATTTTATAAAACTTGGTTATCAATATAAAAAATATTTGAATCATCTTAATTAAACAATCTTTTCAGTCGGCGCGATTTAATTGAGTCGGTCGCGTTAGGGGAAACAAAGGTATTTTTTTATTTTGGCCTTACTGGGATATATATAATTTCACTGGGACATTGTGTGCAGCAACGGACACTCTGATGTATGTATTTTTAGATTTTTGCTAAGTTTGTACTTAATGATTTGTATATTACTGTAAATAAATTATTGTTAAGTTTAAACTGTGTGATTGATCTTTGCTGGCATTTAGGGTTATTCTGACCCATATCAGAATTGGGGGCTCGTCCGGGATAAAGAATTTCTTGTATTTTTGCAGTTTATTGTCAAATTTTTGTTTATTGAACCGCTTAATTTAATTATAAGCCAGCAGAAATCAACATGGTGTTTTCGGTCACAGACTTTCTTAGTTCACCAAGTGTACAGGTTTTTGATACGTTAAAAAAGGATGACTTGATCGCATTAGGTTTGCATCTTGGGTTAGATGTTAAATCTTCTCAGAAAAAGCAAGATATTAGAATTAAGGTTGCAAACAAACTAGTTGAAGAAAACATCTTTGGAAAATACGATCTTCCAGAATTTACAGTTAAATCAGAGTTAGAATCTTATAAAATGTCAGAATTTCAGTATCAAATAGAGTTAGAGAAAATGCGATTTGAAAGAGAAAAATTAGAAAGAGAAGAGCGAGAAAGAGAGAGAGAGAAAGAGAACGAAAATTTGAATTAGACAAATTAGAAAGAGAAGAACGAGAGCGTGAACGAAAATTTGAATTAGATAAATTAGAAAGAGAAAGACAAGAGCGAGAAAATAAGCGTGAATTGAACTTTGAATTAGAGAAATTAAAATTACAGAACCAATTGCAACCAGGACTTTCAGTTGTCAAAACTGAATTTGACGCAGCAAAAAATATCAGATTAGTTCCGAAATTTCAAGAAAAATCTGTAGACAAGTATTTTCCCCAATTCGAGAAAGTCGCAGAAAATCGTAAATAGCCACAACACGTTTGGTCAACAATGTTACAAAGTGTACTTGTTGGCAAAGCAGCTGAGGTATACTCTGCACTAGGGGTAGCTGAAAGTTCAGATTATGAGGAGGTCAAAGCAGCAATATTAAAAGTCTATGAATTAGTACCTGAAGTGTATAGACAAAAATTCAGAAAGTATAGGAAGTTTGATAACCAAACATTTGTTGAATTTTCACGAGAGAAAGAAGATTTATTCGATCATTGGTTTAGATCTAAGAAACTTGATAAAACTTTCGCCAATTTACGCCAAGTCATCCTGGTAGAAGAGTTTAAGGAATCTCAAGATTTGAAAACACATTTAGAAGATAAGAATGTGAAAAATCTTGAAGAGGCAGCAGTCATATCTGATACTTATGCTCTGTCTCATAAAAAGAATTTTGTATCAAGATCTCAGACTAGCAGTAATTCTACCAATTCAGACACATATAAAAAGAGTGGTTCAGGGTCTCAGTCTTTCACAAGTTCCCAGTCTCCATCCCAAGGTGGTTCTAAGTCCGGTCCAGGACGTTTTGAAGGATCTTCTGGAATAGGGTCGCTTCCTACTTGTAGTTATTGTAAGAAAAAAGGTCATCTGATCAGTGGATGCTTTAAACTTAAGAGAAAAAATGACTTTGATAAAACTCAACCACATGCTTGTGCGGCAGTTAGAGGTGATAGAGAAGCCTTAGTTTCGATTTGTTCTGACACTCCTGATGTCCAGGGTTCACAGTCCAGTTCTATTGATTCTATGAAGGATTATAAGCCCTTTATGTCTCAGGGATTTGTTTCACTAGGTGACTCTAGCGAAATAAAACCTGTCCAGATTTTGAGAGATACTGGTGCTGCACAGACGTTATTGTTAGAGGGCGTGCTTCCTTTGTCTGAGCAGACTTCTACTGGTGGGTCAGTTTTATTACAGGGTGAAGAGCTAGGCGTCATTGATGTTCCCTTACATAGAATTAGTTTGAAGTCAGATTTAGTTACTGGACCTGTTATCGTAGGTGTTCGACCTACTCTTCCCGTTCCAGGCATTTCTTTGTTGTTAGGCAACGATTTAGCTGGTGGAAAAGTTGTACCAGATCCTATAGTTTGTGAGAAAATCACTCCAGATGTCATGTGCGATGATGACGATGATGACATTTATCCAGCCTGTGCTGTTACTAGAGCGATGGCAAGAAGACGAGAAATGGAGGCAGACCATACTCAAGCCTTTGACGAGACGAATTCCTCTGTTGATATTGATTTGAATGACACTTTCTTATCTGACCTTGATGGCACTCAAACAAACATGGAACCACACAATATCAAGAAGTCAAAATTTAGTGGTAATGAAAATGAGTCAACTCTACCAGAAAGCCAAGGCAAGGACATCCTCAGCCGAGAACGTTTACTCGCTGAACAACATAAAGACCCAGATATCATTCAACTTAGTAAGAGGGCACTTCCACCAGAAGAGGCTACTAAAGTTGGAGAATGCTTCTATATGAAAGATGGCATCCTTATGCGAAAATGGCGACCACCTGACGCTTCCCCAGATGAAGTGTGGCGTGTTGTTCACCAGATAGTGGTCCCAGCTGCTTATCGTCGGGATGTCATGCGTTTAGCTCACGATACACCTATGGCTGGTCATTTAGGTATCAATAAGACTTATAATAGGATTTTGAGTCATTTTTATTGGCCTAAGCTAAGGAAGGATGTTTCTGAGTTTTGTAAGTCGTGTCATGTCTGTCAGAATGTAGGTAAACCGAATCAGAAGATACCATCCGCCCCTCTCCAACCAATTCCAGCTTGTGAAGAACCATTTAGTCAAGTGTTGGTGGATTGTGTAGGACCTTTGCCTAGGACCAGATCTGGGAACCAGTATTTACTTACCATTATGTGTACATCCACTCGATTCCCTGAAGCCATACCTCTTAGGAATATAAAGGCAAAGAGCATAGTGAAGGCCCTAACCAAGTTTTGTAGGAGCACCAAAGGCAATTCAGTCGGATCAAGGCTCAAATTTTATGTCGGGGTTGTTCCAGCAAGTCATGCATGAGTTGGGTATAAGGCAATATAGATCAACTGCTTATCATCCTGAGTCCCAGGGAGCGCTAGAACGTTTTCATCAAACCCTAAAAACAATGCTGAAGACCTATTGTTACCAGTATGAAAAAGACTGGGATGAAGGGGTTCATCTTGTTCTATTTGCTGCACGAGAAGCAGTCCAGGGGTCTCTTGGGTTTAGTACTTTTGAATTGGTGTTTGGTCATACGGTTAGGGGTCCTTTGAAATTGTTGAAGGAAAAGTGGCTGACTGAGACTAGTGATCTTAATCTTTTAGATTATGTGTCTGATTTCAAGGAAAAACTTTACAATGCTTGTAAGTTAGCACAAGAAAATTTGAAGAGTTCTCAGATGAAAATGAAAATGTGGTACGACAAAGATGCCAGAAATAGGCTGTTTAAACCAGGTGATAAGGTTCTTGTATTTTTACCTATTCCTGGTCATTCTTTACAGGCCAGATTTTATGGCCCTTATGAAATTGAAAGCAAGATCAGTGATGTAAACTATGTAGTTAAGACACCAGGTCGACGTAAAGAGAAACGGGTTTGTCACATTAACATGTTAAAAGAGTATTTTGAAAGGTGTGACCGAAATTCTGTAAAACCAGTTTCCACTTTAGCCAATGCTAAGACTGTTCAAAATTGTATTGAAAATGATACAAGTGTAGAAATGAATGAGAAAGATTGTAATCAGGGTGTCCGCTTGAAAAACTCAGCAATTTTGGCTGATTTTGATGCCAAACTTGGACATTTAAACATTCACCAAAAAGAACAAGTTAAAAACTTGATGAATGAGTATCTTCAAATCTTCTCGGATGTTCCAAAGAAAACTAATGCAGCTTGTCATGATGTCATAGTTGGCGACGCTCTGCCTATCAAACAACATCCGTACCGTCTCAATCCAATAAAATTCCAGTACCTAAGAAGGGAAGTGCAGTACATTTTGGACAATGACATTGTTGAACCTAGTAAAAGTAATTGGAGCTCACCATGTATTCTTGTACCAAAACAGGACGGTACCTACCGATTATGTACAGACTTTAGAAAGGTGAATTCTGTTACCAAAACTGATTCATATCCAATACCTAGAATCGATGACTGTATTGACAAAATTGGAAACGCGAAATTTGTCAGTAAATTTGACCTGTTGAAAGGCTACTGGCAAGTGCCGTTAGCAGAAAGAGCAAAAGAAATATCTGCTTTTGCTACACCAGATGGTCTTTATCAGTATAAAGTAATGCCTTTTGGCATGAAAAACGCACCGGCTACATTCCAAAGGATGATTCACTCCCTTCTTCAAGACCTTGAGGGATGCGAGGCCTACATTGATGATGTCGTCATATACAGCGACACATGGGACGAACATCTCCGAATCATGCGTGCTTTATTTGACATTTTAGCTAAAGCAAACTCAACTGTGAACCTTGAAAAGAGCGAATTTTGTCATGCCTATGTAGAGTATTTGGGTCATAAAGTAGGTCAAGGTTATGTTACACCTATTATGGCTAAAGTGGAAACTATTGCAAAGTTCCCGATTCCTACAAACAAGAAAGAGTTAATGAGGTTTTTGGGCATGGCTGGGTTTTACAGAAAATTTTGTCCAAATTTTTCCTCAGTTGTAAGTCCACTTACAAATCTTTTACAAAAGAGGGTTAACTTTGAATGGACAAAGGACTGTGAAAAATCCTTTCATAAAATCAAATCTGTCCTTATGAGCAACCCAGTCCTGTCAACTCCAGATTTTTCTAAGCAATTTAAGCTTACTGTTGACGCTACTGATGTTGGAATCGGGGCAGCTTTGTTTCAAGAACATAGTGATAAGGTAGATAGAGTTGTTTCTTATTTTTCAAAGAAACTTACAAAATGACAACAAAAGTATTCCACCATTGAAAAGGAATGCCTTGCTTTGTTGTTAGCCTTACAGCATTTTGATGTTTATCTGAATGTTACTCTGCATCCAATTCTTGTATATACAGATCACAACCCCCCGACATTTTTGCATAAATTGTCAAACAAGAATCAAAGACTGACTAGATGGAGTTTGTTGTTACAAGAATACAACATAACAATTAAGCATATCAAAGACAATGTTATTGCAGATGCCTTGTCCAGATTATCATGAACAAATTAGATTTTGTATTAATGTACATAACTTTTATAAGTTTTCATTGACATTCAAACTTTTTAAGGGGGGAGGTGTTGTGAGATGTGTTGTATTTGTATTGTTTCATTATGTATATAATTAGTAACATTAAGTTTCTTGAACATTCAACAGGTCGAGGAAACTACCTTATATGGATATTGTTGCGATTGCGCACAGAGGTGCTCACAGCAAACAATAGTCCAATCCAGTGAATGAGCCGAAAAGCATGATGGTCTACTACATGTTTATTTTTACTACAAACACGTGGGTCAGGGAAATTTAGGACGTGATTTCAAATGACTGCAGGAAAGTCAGCTAACATTTTTTTGAAATGTGTTTATGAAAAATACAAAGAGTATGTACTAAAGAAGGTTCTCCATGCTCACATTAACAAACAAAGTCAGTTTTCCTTGTTAAATTGTACTTTGAAATACCGCTCACAAAGTCTTCACAGGTGAATAAGATCCGAGTTGTTTAACTCGATATTCGTTAATTTGCCATGTAACTGGTTAAATTAGTTGTTGCTTAGTTATTTGTTACTATAAATTAAAAGTATCATTTTATAAACAAAGAAAAAACAAAAAAATACCTTAAGTTGCACTTTTTTAATTTAGCTGTCATATAAACCCATTTGCATATTGATCATAAAACGTTACTAGCATGTATTTCGAAGTTGTATACGTTGTAAACAATGTCAATATGTGAGCACACCTCAGAGTTGATTGTTTTTGAACCAAGGAATAGTCACGTGAAATTGACTTTTCACTGAAAGCACAGCACGGGGGAAACTGTCAACAAACGGATTTGTACAATAGAGTGGAGTAAACCCTAATTTTAATCATTGTAAATCATTTGTATATAAATGTGAGCATGAAATTAGTAGATAATGATATTCATAGCGTATTAAGTGGGTAAAATGCTTGTAAAAATGCATAACGTTTTTCCGAGAGTGATTTAAAATATTGGCTTCTTCAAAACAGATGTGTGGTATTTTTGTAGTAGCCCATAATGCAACTCATTGAGCTGATTGGTCAATTTGTCAGTCACGTTGGTTCCCCACTTAACATGTAAATTTATTCCGACGTCACAGAAAATAGTTTCCTCGACCTGTTCAAGAGTGGTCAATATGTTTAGTCATTTTTTCTAGAACATTCTTGAACTTTATTCTGTCCAGAACTTTCCAGGATTATCATGTACTTACAACTTCTAGAATATTCTAGATTTATATTACTGTATAAATACCCTGTCCATTCGATGCATAGACACAATTGAGGTATTACTGGGATATTATTTCACTGGGACATTGTGTGCAGCAACGGACACTCTGATGTATGTATTTTTAGATTTTTGCTAAGTTTGTACTTAAGATTTGTATATTACTGTAAATAAATTATTGTTAAGTTTAAACTGTGTGATTGATCTTTGCTGGCATTTAGGGTTATTCTTACCAATAACAATATAGACCAATGAAAATTCTCAGGTTTTGGGTGATCCATAAAGCTCACTTCAGTTTTCAGCTCAGGTAAGCCATCAATATACTGAAGAAGTACATTTTTCACATAACTTGGTATTAATTACATGTAACACTATGCGTTCACAAATTTTCGTGGAAATTTGTCCAAGCGTACTTTTTATAAATGTTAGGCATTAAGTGACAGTCTAGGAAATCTGAGTAATTTTCTACTCGCAGTTAAACAGAACTTAAGATTCCGTGGAATTATGACCCCGTGGAAAAAAGTACCTCTACAGTAAAAGACATGAATTATTATACCTATTTTGCCTATAGTCATTGATATAAATGGAAACCAATTCCTTTTGTAAAGACTGTAGCCCAATTCTATAACCTTCAATATAGGCCATACATTTTTCTTGTTTTAATTTGTATTTCTTAAGTAGTACTGTAAATCACTTTTTATTCGCGAGAACTTTATTTTCGCGTAATTAAGAGAGACAGTGTGCTTGCAAAAAATTAATTCTCGTGTATAATAGCATTTCTTAAGATTATATACAGCAATAACCACAATTCATGAAAATTTTATTTTGCTGATCAAAAGTTGAATACTGTCTCACGAAAATAAGGTGTTGTGAAAATTATGTTATCTACAGTATGGCTTTAATTGTGCATTCTTACGATAGGTTGGAGATCTGTTTATTCCTTTATAATTCTCATTTTTACAAGCCAGAATACTTACATCTTTAGATTTTTTCTCCGTGTGTGTGACAACAAGAAACAGTGGTGCCTTTTTACCTCCAAATGTCTTGATTGAGGTTATCCAAAACTTCAAGTAGTCTAAAATAACCAAAGGTATGCAAGACTAAAGGATCAAATAAAGCATAATAATAAAACTAGACTCTATAATGAGACTGTAGCTATACTGATTAGTATTTATAGCAACGGAAAAGAAAAGTAGCACTTGGTTTTAAATTCTTGCAATAAAAATATATATAATGAATATTTCTAAGTGTTTTGTCTATATGTGTGCAATGTTACATTGAAATCAGACCAAAATTGTAGGAGGAGTAGCATTTTAAAAATATTTCACAGAAATTTCTATCTTTAATAAACATTGCAACACTATTCATTGAAATCAAAATCCCATATAAAGAATTATGTATCATAGTGCAGTCCAGGTGTTCCAAGTTATACTGTAATCAGCCAAACCTCAGGGAGGAGTAGCATTTTGAAAATGTTTTTACAGACGGACAGACAACTAACTAGACAGACAGACGGACAGATGACGGATACCTTACTTTTGCATAATCTTTTTCGGTGTCTGATCAGTAAAGCTAAAAACAAACAGGTTTGTCTGATAGGGGTAAGATCTACAGTCTTTTACTTACAACCATGAAAAAAAAATGTTGAATCAGAACTTCATTCATTACTTTTTTTTGTTTTTACTCTACTCTTTGACTAACAGAGAGAATTTATGAAATAATTATTTCCAAAACATAAAATTATTTGAAAAATAATATGAACTGTAGGATATGTGGTAGTTGAATTTTAAACATAATTTTACATATCTTCCTTCAGTAACTACGGCATTTGATTTCTACGACAACTGATTTGGAGAAAATAAATATATATCATGATGGTTTGACACTCAGTCCTCTGCTTTTCCAATTTATCTTAAGGGTTAAATCACTAGAACAAGATAGCAGGAAGCCATGTACATGTATCTAACACTACCACATGATCACATACATATATTATAATAATTATACATGTATATATTTTATATACAATAGCTGTAGAGTTTAATGATTTTTGATGTAGCATGTTATTTACTGCTGACCACTATAAGTTGAAAATAACTGCAATGTTGACCTATAAATGCCATGGGACAATACATTATTTTTATTAGGGCTTAGAGGGAAGTTTTAAATGATGCAAAGGATTTTTCTGAAACTCTCATAGCAAAGTACTGAGAGGGCCAAAGGTTTGTATAGAGTTCTATGGGAAAATAATAAGTGGTCTTTTCCCTATCACCGCTTCGATAAATTGCCATGTTTCATCTAAGTCACGTACATGTTTGACGAATATGCTTGCATGCCATACAAATAATCAAGGTTAATAGAGCGTTTGTTTAGAAACTGAAAGTTCATACAAAGTAAAACTGAAATGTGATTATGTTCCAGTGAAAAAATTCCATGTCATGTGGGCAACCAGTAGTCTGTTTTACAAAAGAATTTGTGACTAAGACACAAAAAACTTCATATTAATAAAAAAAATACGCAAAATTAATGATTCTGTTTCAAATTGCCAATGTTAACTAGAACTGTCCAATAGGGACAAATACCCCCCGCTGGGTTTTTCAGAGAAGGTGCCATTTCAAAAATACTTAATGGATCTAGAGGTGTTCACAATTTATATACATGTACTTACAAAAATTTGCAGTGAAAATAATCGTC
>NW_026924458.1:0-23526 GCF_032062105.1 Saccostrea cuccullata
GTCCCCTACCTTAGCGAAAATGGGGGACAATAAATGTCTTTGCTGTTCTTGAGAAGAAGATTTATGTTGGAAAAAGTCCCCTGCATATTTAAATGTAAATTGGTTGAAATTGGCCCAGTGGTTCTTAAAAAGTTAATGTGAAAAGTTTGCAGACAAACAGATGGACAACAGAAATCAGTACATTTCAGAAAACAGTATGCTTATAAATAGTTAATCAAGGTGCTTTGGGTAGCAAAATTAAGCTAAACTGGTATATCTAAACTGGTATATCTAATTCATCCGCAGAGCTTAGTATATTTTAATATGCACAACCTTTTCAACTCTTATCATAATTATTTTTTAAAATTTATATCACCATGTCTCATTCAAGGGAGAACTAGAGATATGACCAGATGTATATCTGTTGAATATAAAATATGTACATGTATACTGTGTTTTTTTAGTAATTTATTTGTTTGTTGTGACAGCAACTGTTATGGCAGCTTTTGGCAAAGGTTGAAGTTTCTCAAATGTAAGTCAAACTCCAAGGTCAAGGTCAAAGGGTCAAAATTGTTGGTATCAAAGGGGAAGTCTTGTTCCTCACCTGTTCAAAAGTTATTGCCAAGGTTAAAGTTAAATTGGGTTCAACGAAAGGTTTAGGCCAAAAATAATTATACCTGTTGAAAGTTCACAATGATTACACATGTTAGAGCATGAAAGTCCATCTAGAAATAGATCTAACAGCTTCTTTAAATACAAATTCTTACATAAATGCACTATTACATAAATGCACTTTGCCGTTTTATAGCAAGAAGAAGACAAGTAAAGAAAATACGTTCTGGCAATGGAACCAACTTTGTTGGTGCCGAAAGTGAACTAAAAAGATTCGTACAAGAATGGAAATAAACATAAATCCAATCTGCAATGTTACAGATCTAGAAAAACGAAGTCTGGCAGTTTAACCCACCAGCGGGATCACACTACAGGAAACATGAAAGAAGTTAAGTAGATCCATCCGTAAAGCCATGAATAGTGTTGTAAAGGAGCAGATACTTGATGATGAAAGATTTCATAACCTAATGTCTGAAATGGAATATGCAATCAATGGCTGACCAATAAGAACACTGATCATCGATGCGATTTGGAGCCTCTTTTTCGAAACCATTTGCTCTTGATGTAGAGGAAACCTAACCTTCCTCCAGGAGTCTTCGATAAGACGGATTTGTACCACAGACACCTTGGCGACAAAATCGTTGGGTACGTGAGTACCTACCCCTTCTCCAGGAACGACAGAAATGGCATGATATCAAGAGAAACATTCAAATTGTGTTATTGTGTTAGTCGTAGATTCGAATGTCTAAGAAACACTTGGCCGAAAGGAGCAGTGAATGAGACGATTCCGACAGCAACCGACTTGCGCGTCAAGTGAAAGTGACCACCGCAACAAACATTCTAACGCGACCCGTCCACAAAATCTGCATGATCTTAAAAATGGACTAAGAGAATGTTTGAGATGTGTTTCTATGGAACGCAGGGACTATCTTATATGAGGATTAAACATTATTTGCAGTGTTTCCTTCATTATATGCGGTACTATTTTAATTATATGAAGTACTTTTTACATTATATGCGGTACTATTTTAATTATATGAAGTAGTTTTTACATTATATCGTGTACAACTTCCATTATATGCAGTACTTCTTTCATTATACGATGTAGATATGTCATTATATTATGTACATCTATCATTATATGAAGTGATTTTAACATTATATGCGGTAGTTCTAACATTATATGCGGTAGTTCTAACATTATATGCAGTAAATATTTACATTTCCAATGTCTTTGTCCGAGATAAAATTACCAATTGTAAATGTAATTTATTTCCTCATGAATGTCTTGGCGCGGTTCCAAAAAAAACCACGTGTAGGGCGGGACAACACCTAGAGAGAAGCAGGCTTGGAGCCCGTGGATTGGCGGAATCAAAGCATGTAAATATAAGGAATAACTGTCTTATTTTTCGAATTCATGAAGATGATCAATGGATTGGCTTGTGTGATAATTTTATGCATAAACGCCTTCGGCGGTTATGCAAATTATCACACAAGCCAATCCATTGATCACTTCATGAATTCGAAAAATAAGACAGTTATTCCTTAAACACAACAATATAATATATACTTCTCACATTATATACAGTATATTCATCATTATATTCAGTATTTCTGTTATTATGATGATGCTGATCGTTAAATATTATGTCCGGTCCAGTTAGCATTCCGTGCGGTAGATTGTATTTCGTTATGGTGCAGACACAGTATTATATGCGGTGCTTTCTTTGTTATGATGATGATCTTTCGGAAGCTACCCTTCGGAACTCTCTGTTAAAAATTCGGTTCTTCTTTCAATCAATTGTTGAATATTCAGTACAATAAAGACATGCGCGTATTATTTATGTCTCTGATAAAAGCAGTTAATAATTATAATACTCCATGAACTTATTAAATTGTTTTTTAAAAGATAAGAGGTAAGGTAATAGAGGAAAATAAATTCCCATCTATTTTATGGTATGAAGTACATGTAAAAAGAGAGGGGGGGGGGGGGGAGTAATGAGTATGATAGAAATATTTTGATAGTCGAAAAAATTTAAGATATTTTTTTTTGTGAACAATTAATATGACATTCAAAAAGATTCATTCCATATATATTATAGGACAATCAATGTCAAAAAACTAACTGATGTCATCGAGTACGCAGATCTTCAACAGCACTATAAAGAAAACATTGCATGTATTTATTTATTGATTTATAATTTATTTATTTGTATTTAGGGGGTGGGGTGTGCTAATTTTTCACAATGTTAATTACCCTTTTCTCTCTCATTTTATTAGGCATAGGGGGTTCTACCATACAATTATTTTTTTAAAAGTAAAATCTTGAAATACAACCCACGACGTCTCAACACAGTGACGTAGCATTGTTTTTTAAAGTGGAGGGGGGAGGGTCAACCGGAGAAAAAAATAATAACTTGCTAGAGGAAAGTGGACAAGCCAAAAAAAAACTTTGAACATTTTCAATAATAAAAGTTATGTTTAGGAAAAGGGCATGTAATGTTTGCTCTGAAAATCGTTTGTCTTCTCCTGATACATATCATTTATATAGGTATGGTACAGTTTAAGACAGTGAATATCAAGTGGCCAATTTAAGGGGGGGGGGGGCGGCCCCCCCCCCCCCTAAAATATTCAAAGTTAACGTAAATCACAGTTTCGTCTAGAAAATGTAAATATGTCTACTTGGTAGACCCTATTTTTACCCTATAAAATCTCTAGAACTCAGGAGCTTCCGGGGGCTTCGCCCCTGGGTCCCTACCAGGGCTTTGCCCTGTACCCACTGGGGGCCCCAAGGCGGCCCCCAGACCCCTTGCCTACTTTTGGCGCCCCCTCTAACTTCAATACCTGGATCCGAGCCTGATATCAGCCATTTTTTATAAGCTATAGTTTAACAATCAATACAATGGAGTGATAAATAAGTCAACGAATTCCAAACAAGCTTGAAATTCAACCATACTTAAATTTTTCCAATTCCAAGAATCTTTGTTCTTTTGATTATGATTATGTTACCCAAATGATGAAAGATATATTGAAGATGAACATCATTTTTTATTTGTGTATGCCCTCTTTATAAACAACTTATCATGCACGGATCTAGAGGGGGGTCAGGACCCCTCCCCCCCTGGAATTTACAGAAATATCAAATTTATATACTAAAGCAAGAAAAAAAGTAACCTTGGACCCCCTCGGAAAACGCAAACTCCCTTCTGGTAACCACGATTTTGTGTTAAATTGGTATGAAAAGTCAGAGGTTTGAAACACTAGCAGCCATTGCCCCCCCCCCCCCACTGGCGCCCCCTCTAACTTCAATTCCTGGATCCGAGCCTGATATCAGCCATTTTTTATAAGCTATAGTTTAACAATCAATACAATGAGTGATAAATAAGTCAACGAATTCCAAACAAGCTTGAAATTCAACCATACTTAAATTTTTCCAGTTCCAAGAATCTTTGTTCTTTTGATTATGATTATGTTACCCAAGAGATGAAGATATATTGAAAATGAACATCATTTTTTATTTGTGTATGCCCTCTTTATAAACAACTTATCATGCACGGATCTAGAGGGGGGTCAGGACCCCCCCCCCCCCCTGGAATTTGCAGAAATATCAAATTTATATACTAAAGCAAGAAAAAAAGTAACCTTGGACCCCCTCGGAAAACGCAAACTCCCTTCTGGTAACCACGATTTTGTGTTAAATTGGTATGAAAAGTCAGAGGTTTGAAACACAAGCAGCCATTGCCCCCCCCCCCCCCCCCACACACACACAAGAAATATATTTTTAAAGTTTGGGTTAATTTTTTTATTATTGGGGTTTTTTTTTTGCTCGTCAAGAAACTTCTGGGTTGGATTTTATTTTTTCGACTGGGGTGGACCCCCCCCCCTCCCTGGAAAAAAATTCTGGATCCGCGCCTGAACTAAGAAGTACGAAAGCCCATTGAGCTCATTATGGTAGGTTTAAAAAAATAAATTTTTCGCGTTATAACGCGAAACTTTTGCGAAGAAACGCGTATTTTTCGTGATTTAACGCGAAACTTTCGCGAATAAACGCGTAACTTTCGCGTTATAACGCGTAACTTTCGCGTTACAACATGAAACTTTCGCGATATAACGCGAACTTTTGCTGTTTAACGAAGACATTTGCTTAAGTCTTAACTTTCTTTTGATTTTGTGATCAAGGTCATTTATTAGAATGATAAGCAAAAGGCTATTTTAAACTTGGACTATCACAAGCTAAAATTTGAAGTTTTCTTCCTATTGAATTCATCTTTACTGCCATAGATGGTCTTTCAACTGTTCAAACAATTCAAAGATTATGCGAGTTTTACATTTAAACTTCAATCTCTATTATTATAATCAAGATTATGAAATTCGGGGAAAATCAACCATTTCCGGCGTCTTTTTTATGCACTCTCTAGAGAATTTGAAATAATTTTATTTTATAAAGAACAAAATCTCAGAATTGTGAAAATTGGATAGTAGATTTTCATTTGTCTCCGTTGGATTCACTGTAGAAATACGATATCGGAAAATATTGACAATTAATTCAAAGTGTTCAAACTCTGCCGTATTACCTAAATAGTTTTGATTTTTGGCCCTAGTCCAAGAACTTCTCTATCACCCCTGGGATAAATTTGTAATTAACAACATTATAATTGTTATTTAAACAGCATCATATGGCCCGTCAAGCCCATGAGATGATACACTGTTCATTAACTTTTAAGTTATGTTTCTATAGGGTAAAAGTTTTAGTCCAAAATGATTGATTGCTTAATTTACTAGTGGTACAGTTGTAGTAAGTGTTACTGATTAAAAAACAGTCTGAAAAAAAGTGTCGAGTGGAGATTTTTCTTAAAAAAATAATCAGTCTAAAGAATTTCTTGAATTTAGAATTTGAAAAACATTTTTAAGAGAAAAAAATTCATTTTATCAATTGGTAAGGTTTTAAAATAGAGAAAAAAAATGTTCTGATGATTAATCTATCCTATTCTCGCATCATTTCTCCAGTATATCTTTTGAGGAAATGATATTTTATAAATAAGTTGCCGAGAGTTCCCTCTGTTTTCATGTTCTTATCTGTCAGTCAAGATCAATGTTCTTGAGTAACATTATTATATATGCATATTATTTCGCGAAATAACGCGAAAGTTTCGCGTTATATCGCGAAAGTACGCGTTATATCGCGAAAGTGACGCGTTTATTCGCGAAAGTTTCGCGTTATAACTCCAAAGTTACGCGTTATATCGCAAAAGTTTTCGCGTTATAACGCGAAAGTTAGGCGTTTATTCGCGAATGTTTCGCGTTATAACGCGAAAGTTACGCGTTATATCGCAAAAGTTTCGCGTTATAACGCGAAAGTTACGCGTTATAACGCGAAAGTTTCGCGTTTTATCGCGAAAGTTACGCGTTTATTCGCGAAAGTTTCGCGTTATAACGCGAAAATTTTATTTTTTTAACCTACCAAAATGAGCTCAATGGGCTTTCGTAAAGAAGTCAGTTTTGTACACTTTTTTAAAATACATGTGTAACTTATGAAATTCTTTTTTAAAATTCAGCAGATATTGAATATATACAAGAATTATTTGTAACTTCATACGTGATGCATTTAATTGATATAAGAAAAGCTATGTGACTGTAGTTATATTTATACTTGCGCTACACGTGGTTTTTGTCAAACTGAATGAATAAAAAATAAATAATGATATAGAGATAAATATTCTGTGGCACATAAATGATTATTCCGCTTACGCGTGGTTGATTCCCAATTATTATTGATAACCAAAAATCATGAAGAATGTTCTTATTTAAGAACGAAAAAGGTAAAACTAAATACAAATACAACAAGAGGCCCAACCCAGATAGCATGACTATGTTGGGCCAACATTTGTAAAAGGTTGTATGGTTGGCGTTGGGGGAACAACGTTGGGCCAACGTTGAACCAATGTTACCAAGTCAACCTTCTTGACCATGACAGAATTCCTATGTTGGCCCAACGTTGGTCCAACGTAAGCAACTTCCATTCACTTTAGTTCCCAAGGAAGGAAGGATCCTGGTGTTGGTCCAAAGTTGGACCAATGTTTATAATACACCCTTTAAAGAAAAGTGTATTTACAAGTTGGTAGTAGTATGTTGGCCCAACGTTGGGCCGATGTTTGTAATACACCCTTAAAGAATGTGTCTTATCAAGTTGGTAATAATATGTTGGCCCAACGTTGGCCCATTGTTAGTAATACACCTTTAAAGAAAATGTCTCATCAAGTTGGTAGTATTATGTTGGCCCAACGTTGGTCCATTGTTTGTAATACACCCTTTAAGAAAGTGCCTTATCAAGTTCAAGTAGTATGTTGGCCCAACGTTGGCCCGATGTTTCTAATACACCCTTAAAGAAATGTCTTATCAAGTTGATAGTATTATGTTGGTCCAACGTTGGCCCATTGTTTCTAATACACCCTTAAAGAACGTGTCCTATCAAGTTGGTAGTAGTATGTTGGCTCAACATTGGCACAATGTTTGTAACACACACAAGTGTTGTTTTGGTTAGGTGTTTAAAAGATGGGATATTTATATAGGGCCAACGTAGGCCCAATTATTATACTGCCAATTAATTGATGGTGTCAATTTTATAATTAGCTACTGAGCTTTACGTTGGGACAACGTTGGCACATTCTGAAATAATTAAGAGGACTTTCTATGTCCATGCTTATCATTGGATGAAACCAGATAGCAGAACATCGTTGGCCCAATCTTACATTATGGTTGTATTATCTCTGTTGGGTTACCTTTATTGGGCCAACAATGGCCCAACATAGAATATCGATAGCTGGTAATGTATAATGGTGCGCTAATGCTGGGCTAACTGTTTGCATTATATCATAAAATTATTATCATGAGAGAAACTATTTGTTTGGGGATTGGCATCGGCCCAACGTTGGCCCATATACCATGAATCTGACTGAGGATCATGGGTAGACAACAACCGGGCTACTTGTAATATCCGCACCATTTTTAATCTGACACGAGCGAGCGTAATGAGACTGATACCTTGCATATCTGCTTCCACATTGTAAGTATTTATAATATGTTTGCCTCGGCACAGCTGAATTAACGTTTAGTTTTTAAACGATATCATGTACAAATCTGCACAAAGCAGACACGGGGAAGTGCAGAGGCCAGGTGCTGTTGAGTCAACACTGTACCCCAGATGGCATGATAACATTGGGCCAACGTTTGGCTAATGTAATCGGTTACATCGGGCCAATGATGGCAAATGACATTGACCCAATTTAAGTTTGCTTATCGGCCCAATGTTGGCCCGATATGTTGGGCCAACGTTGGCCCAGTGTAGAGTGTTATTTCTACAGATATTGGCCCAACGTTTCGCCAACATTGGCCCAATGAATGCGACATTGTTTGACCAACGACAATAGGAACATTGGGCCGATGTTGGAAAATGACGTTGGTCCAGTGTCATTTTGCTCCTTGGCCCAATGTTGGTCCGATATTTTGGACCAACATTGGGCCAATGTGTATAAACATTTAATTGTTACAAACCTGTATATCAACAAATCTGATCATCTCTACAATCAAAAATAAATCTACAACCAACCCTACTTGAAAGTACAAGCTAGCTAAAATAAATTTACAAGGCTTGTTAAAATGTTAAATTATCAGTGATTAAATGTTTTTGTTTTTATACAAGAAAAATAAATTAAAGTGTAAAATAACAAATGTGTTTTGACACAGTTAAAACAATAAATAATTTGCCCCTTATTTATATTTAAATGTGTGACTAGTAAAATACATTTATGAAGTCTACCACTTAATTTACTTATATACACTTAACGTCGAGCACATGATCAAACATTTTGAAAATGTTGCACTTGTTGAAGTTAAAACTAAATTTATTCAGTACTAAACATAAATTGGGTTCTTTCAATTGAAATTTGTTCAGTGCAACGACCTTTCTAAGGGCCGATGAGCAAATTACCGTTGGCCCAACATTAATTGCTTACAATGGCCCAAATGTACAAAAATGACGTTTGCCCAACATTGAAAAAATACATTGGCCCGACAGTGGCCCAATATTAACTGTTACATTGGCCCAACAATAAGCCAACAAGTTGGTTTGATTAAGGGCCGATGAGCAAATTACCGATGGCCCAATGTTGAATACAAACGGTGGCCCAACATAAGGAGCATTGTTGGCCCAACAAAGGTCCAATAACATCCTGCTATCTGGGAAGGGCCTTGAATCGCTCTTCTGATAAATTGTACAATCTATCACTTCTATTGGACATTTGCGAAATAGCGTACAGCGAACAGCGGACTTCGGACTTCAGACATTTTAAGGCAAACTTTTCTAAGGAAGCGGTTTAAAAAATTAAAAAATATAAATTTATAACAAATCATCTGAAAATGTATAAACCTCTGATAGCTATGAAAAAATTAAATCGAAGAATTTTGAAATTCGTATTTTGATTGGTTTAATTAGAAAGTTTGCAAAGAATTTATTCATGAACATTAAACTGTCTCGAAATAACTTATATTTTTGTATGCAATATTAAATTGAGTAGTATCAAATATGACCTACAAATTAAACAACTACAGTATCAGAAAATGAATTTTACAGACGCTATATTTCAACTTCACATTTAATTTGTTTCTAATTTGCAAACTAAAAGTACAACTTCCGATCAATGTGAAATACTGTAAATAAACCTTTTTTAAATAAGGAATGTTTACGCCCTGCATGCTCAAATTTGGGTCATATATTACTTGCATTATACTTTTCAATTCCCATTTGCTGGGCCATTTTTCCATGGAAAATGAACTGAGTAGAAAGCATGAATTTTGTCAAAACTTTAATTCAACATTTTACTGTATAAAACTTATACTAAATTAGCCTATTTTAAATATAATGGACAATTTAGATACCAAGTTTAATGACAATAAGTAAAAGCTGTCTTTCAAAGATAAAAAAAAGTTTTTTTCTGTTTGTTTGTTTGTTTGTTTTTACATTTTTTTTAATATTGAAAAAAAGAAATATTAAAAGTTCTAAAAGCTTTATGTTTCCAGTTACTGTAAACCAACTTTTATTCGCTTTCGAGAAATTTTCGCGAAATTTACGAGAACCTTGTCATCGCGAATACTTCTCGACGTGAACAGGTCCCTAAAGTCTCTTTATTAATTTATAACAGATCCAAAATCGGCTTGATCGCGAAAATTGATCGTCGCGTACTAGTTCACCCTGTTTAATCGCAAAATAAAGTCTTTGCGAATTAAAGTTGGTTAACATATAGTCGCTAGATATATAAAATATGTACTGAAGAGACACTATCGATTTTGAATTTGTTTTTTTTTTTGGGGGGGGGGGGGGTGTTGAGGTACAACTTCCCTGAATTTTTTTTTTTTTTTGGACAAACCGAAAAGGGAAAATATATTCTAAACTCGAAAATTCCATTCTCAGGGAGGGGAGTGTATTTACGAAAGGGTGTGTGTATGTTAATTTCTATCTTTTAGATACATTTGCATATTAAGATAGTTTCACTGCCTATACAAGTACTGTACCAAAAAGTGTGTGCTTGTGAAAGGGTGGGATCAACTGGCTTTTTAATTAACGTATTGTACCCTAATTTTATAAAGCCAAATTAGAGTTTGAGTTCTGATACTAAGTCTGTATATAAACCTTGCTTATTGAAATGGATTGAACCAGGTAATTGAAATTAGTATAAATCTAAGAAAGATGAGTAGATCAGGAATTTGCATCATGTTTCCAGCTAAGTCAAATGTACATCACTCTTTATTTATTTCAAATTCAATATACATTGTACATTTGTACATTAGGGCACATCCTTTTCTCTTTTTTTCGGAGTGGTGGGATTTAAACAGGCATATAGAAAACAATTTGTAAAACTGAAAATTCTTGAAAATCAAATATTTAATAATAAAATTCGTATAAAGAATTATTAAATAAAGATGTAAGAGAGAAAATGAAAATTTTCGATGCGAGTTCCGATTGCAAGGAGACTGACTGAAACATAATGTAATCCAAGCGTTCTTTATTTTCTATTTATAAATGTCGCAGAAGTATATTGTTTATTGATAACCATAATATCAAATCTATTGCATTATTTATTCAAACGTAAAATAATTAATGTGATTTATAAATTCTACACCTTGAGATGCTCCCCCTCATTTAAAGTCCGAAGTCTGAAGTCTGTTGTCCACTGTACGCTATTCCGCAAATGTCCATTAGAAGCCTCCAACTCTATTAGTATCATAAGACCCAAAATGCCTTAACTTACAAAGTTTGATAATATTTAGCCAGTTAAGACTGAAGATATTATAATATAATTATAAAATACCATAAGTAGGTCAAAGTGAATCAAAAGTAGGTCACCATGACCTACTTTTTGGTCAACATTCTCTGAAAACCCACGATGCATCAACTGACAAAGATTGACAAATCTAAGCCAATTAGTACCAGAGATAATTAAATGTAGCCATCAAATGTCAAAAGTAGGTCACGGTGACCTCCTTTTTGGTTGACGTTATCCAAAAACCCAAGATGCCTAAACTGACAAAATTTGCTGATTCTAAGCCAATAAGTACCTGAAATATTCAAAAGTAGGTCACCGTTATCTACTTCTTGTTGGACATTCAATGAAGCCGTAAGATGCCTCAACTGACACAGTTTGATGATTCCGAGCCAATAAGTACCAGATATAATTAAATATAGCCATAAAATGTCAAAAGTAGGCAACTGACAAAGTTTGATGATTTTAGGTCAATAAGTACCAGAGATACTTAATTATAGCCACAAAATGTCAAAAGTAGGTCACCATGACCTACTTTTTGGTCGTCACTCATCGAAAACCCAAGATGCATCAACTCACAAAGTTTGATGATTCTAAGCCAATAAGTACCGGAGATACTTAAATAAAGCCATAGAATGTCAAAAATAGGTCACCGTGACCTACTTTTTGGTCATCACTCCCCGAAAACTAAATATGCATCCACTCACAAAGTTTGATGAATCTAAGCCAATAAATACCTAAGATACTTAAATCTAGCCATAAAATATCGAAAGTAGGTCATCGTGACCTACATTTTGGTCGACATTTTTCGAAGACCCAAGATGCATCTACCGACCAAGTTTGATGATCATAGGTCTGAAGGTACTCAAAATATGCATTTTAAATCATTTGAAAACAAACGTCGGCAAAATTCAAAAAGTAGGTCACAGTGACCTACTTTTTTTATGAATATGTTTTAAGGTCCCTAGATGCATCAAAGTACAAGATTTGATGATTCTAAACCTCCCAGTGTCTGAAATAATGGGATTTAATGTTTTTAAAAGGATAAGTCATAAAGTTCAAAAAGTATGTCATGGTGACCTACTTTTAAGTTGACATTGTTTGAGGACCCAAGATGCATCAACTGACAAAGTTTGATGATCATAGGCCTTAAAGTGTCCAAAATATGCCTTCAAATCTATTTGAAAACAAATCCCCGCAAAATTTTAAAAGTAGGTCACCGTGACCTATTTTTGAGTTAACATGATGTGAAGTCGTAAGATGCATCAACTTACAAGATTTGATGATCCTAGTCCTTATAGTAAGCAAAATATACACGTTTTTATTAACTGTAAATTTAGGTCAACTTTGAAGTGACCTTGAGACCACGCCCTTTGCCCCAGGGTAATTCCCCGTGCATATTTTAATCTTCGACATATCCTGATCCTTGTATGTAAGTTTGGTGAAAATCTGCTTGGTGGTTATGGAGAAGACGATTTTTTTAGCAACCAGTACTTTTGGTTTTGTTTTCCTGATTATCTCCCCTTGTTTAAGGGTCCCAACCCTTATTTTGGTATAAATGGTAGCCCTTTGGCCAAGGATACCCTGAGACAAATTTGGTACCTATTGGCCAAGGGGTTCCTGAGTTATGGCTCATATTCTAAAAAGTTTACGCACACCGCACACATGGCCATAGCATTAGCTCTTTGAGCCTTTGGCTCAGAAGAGCTAACAAGGGAGTTCCGAAGGGTAGATTCCGAAAGATCATCATCATAACAATGAAAGCACCGCATATATAATACTGTGTCTACATCATAACGAAAAGCAAACTCTACCGCACGGAATGCTAACTGGACCGAACATAATATTTAAAGATCAGCATCATCATAATAACGGAAATACTAAACATAATGATGAATATACTGTATATAATGTGAGAAGTACATAATATATTGCTGTGTTTACTGCACATAATGTTAGAACTACCGCATATAATATTAGAACTACCGTATATAATGTTAAAAGCACTTCATATAATAATAGATGTGCATAACATAATGACATATCTACATCATATAATGCGAGAAGTACTGCATTTAATGGAAGTTGTATACGATATAATGTAAAAACTACTTCATATAATTGAAATAGTACCGCATATAATGTAAAAACTACTTCATATAATTAATATAGTACCGCATATAATGAAGGAAACACTGCATATAATGTTTAATCCTCATGTAAGACAGTCCCGGCGTTCCATATGTTTCCATGAGACTTTGAATATATGAATATTCTATATTTTGTCATGTATTGAATTTGTTAGGTACCATATTCATCATTTGCATGTAATTTTTTGATGAGTATTTAGCCACGTACATGTAATAGTTTACCAGTATTCTTTACTGATACTGATAGCAACTTATGTCACTGGAGAAAACTTCTAAATTGGTGAGTGTTACTTTGATTATCATTTAGCAGCATACACTGTACAATTAATGTCTTGGAAAATTTCGTATTTTATTAATCTCGGTATAAAGTTATTAGTTCCCTACCGATGAATAACTAGTAATTCCCTACCGGTGAAACCGGAGGGGTGTACAGGTTTCCCCTGCGTCTGTCCGTCGATCCGTCTGTCTGTCCCCGTCTGTTTGTCAGTCTGTCCTACATGGTTTTCCGCACTTTTTTCTTGCAGATATTGAACTGAATTTTTGTATGTGAATGTATCTTGATGAGTTACAATCAAGTTTGAGTGTCGTTTCGCTTCACTGATTTTTGACAAAAATTATGGCATTTTTATTTTTCATAATCGTTTAAGATCGGGTTCGACCTGCGCTAAATTCCGATGGTCAACATAAGTATGAAGCGAGAAAAAAACACTGAAAAAATGAGTTGAATTTTCGTCTTAATGTGGATTATTTTATGAGGTTAAAGGCATGCACAACCTTTACTTTCTTCTTTCTCTTTCTTTTTTGCAAATTCAAAGGGGTGGGGGGTTGCAACCCCCGTAACCCCCCCCCCCCCCCTCTGGATTAGCCACTGACATGTAACACATCAGGACTTATTTGCTAGGTTGTGTTATCAGATGTGACTTTTCTTTGTCTATTTTACTGTTTTTTTCTTTGTATATTTATGATAAATCGTCATATTTCTACGTCAAACTTCCTATGTCAACGTCATACATCAATACGTAATATCGCGACGCCAGACATTGGCATTTTTCAGAATTATTAATTCCAATTTTGCTAGTTCTATTTTATTGAAGGGTGTACATCTAAATATATGTATATCAAATATTAAATGTACTGAACTACTGATTCTTTCTATCTAATCCAGGGAGCTCCTGGCACCCCAGGTGAAGATATATTTATGAGGGTCTCTAAAGAGGTATTACCTCCACTTTTTTGTTAATATATTATTGAAATAAAAAAAATTAATTCCACCTTTGTGTACAATCATTATGTGTAATCTCGTTTCCGGTTGCATTATTAAAATGCGCGTTTTGTATTATTCATATGTGTTGTGATTTCTCACACCGTATCCCTTACTTAATATTGGGTGGTGGCAGCGTGATCTTACTCACGACTCTAAGAGGTGGTTTACAGAGATTTCACATCGGAACGGAGCTGTTCCTCCGTTCATTTGTGAACGGTACAGTGCATATTCTATTTTCGAGGTGACATTTTTCCAGTTTGGCGAGCACTCCATGCACGTGCATCAAAACAGTGGTGTTTAACAAAGACTGAGACAGTAACTTTGTTTGAAAATTGGCGTCAAAATTTGTTAAATACCCTTTCCTTAGACAAAAATTTTGCTCCATTCCTTGTATTTTGAACCTGGTGGAAGAAAAAAACAAAGAGTACCCCGTACCGCGGGTTCAGCGACGATGACGATAACGTACCTTAGCGAGTCGACTTAAGAAAGAGCAAAAGGTAAATATCTTGGAATTGATGCTAGTCCAGTTTGCGAACTATTGCCCTACAATATTTCGTAATACCATTGTCAAAAACTCTACATCTATAGATCAAATTTGGCAAACTATTCGACTTCATTATGGTTTCCAAACAAAAGGGGCTCACTTCATAGACTTCGACTCTATTCGTTTTGACCCTAATGAACGCCCAGAAGACTTACAGCCTTCGTTGAAGATAATTTACTTCAAAAAGACATGGGGATTGAGGATCACACATTATGGTGAAGCTATAAAGGATGATGAGGAGCTCAGCCCATCACTAGGAAATTTTGTCGTTCTTACGTACGTGGTTAAGGCTTATTCACCCTGGCCTCCCCAAGCTCGTAAAACAAAAATATGAAACAGAGTTGTGGGCTAGAACCCTTGCATCTATTAAGCCTGAAATTTCACAGGATCTTGACTCACTCTTACAGGAACTCTGCATGAGTGAAGATGCAAAGTCCATGAGGGCCTCGGTCAGCAGGTTCCAGAAACAGTCACGTACCACATCGCAAAATCAACAACAGTCCAGACAGAAGTCTTGTCCTTTATGTAAGACAGCAGGACGACCAGACAAACACTTTCTCAGCAAATGTGCATTTCTGCCTTCGCAGGACCGACACTGTATGGCTAAGGCTCGTGCCATAACTGAAATATATGATCAAGATGAGTCAATTGCTTATGACACAGAGGACAGGTACGAGGACTAACAGCCTATCGCTACCAATCGTACTCAAGTGAGACAGTCTCCGTATTTCAATGTATTACTTAGACACCTTCCTGTCAGGCTAACTATTGACAGTGGCGCAACGAGAAATATGATTCGTGCCTCAACTGCTACTTACCTCAGTGCCAAAATAACCCGGAGCTCACAGTCAGTCCATCAAGCCGATGTTTCATCACTCTTAAAGATATCGATGAAACAAGACTTACCTTCATTAGGGATAAGCATAAACTATATTTTGAAGGACTTGTAGTAGAAAATCTTGACTGTGAAGTGTTAGCAGGCATACCATTCATGGAAAACAACTATATTGCAATTTGCCCATCCCGATGTGAGGTGATTATCGGGAATGACTATATTTACCAATATAGGTCGTCAGATGCTGAAATTCAGAGACATGCGATACGACGAGCACATATTGCACGTGCTCCATCAGAATCAACAACAGTATGGCCTGGTAAATTTGTTGAGATTGAGTTTCCAAATGACAAGGCTCCTACCGATTCTACATTTGCGATAGAACTCCATCCAGGCAGTAATGTAACACAAAACTTCAAAGTGTGGCTGGGAAATTGCGTGTACCTAACCTCACAAGCACGCCACGTGTACTCAAACGCAACGAACACTTTGGCAAAGTCCGATCTACAATCCGTGCATGAAGAAAAGAGCTCTTCAGCTTCACCCATACTGAAACAGACACAATATGGTTCTCACGTTCGATATTCTGACCAGGTTGATGTTGACCCTGACAAGCTACTGCCTGAAGGAATAAGATCCAAATTCAGGGAACTTGTAAATAAGTATGACAGCGTTTTTAACCCAAATTTTAAAGGCTATTAATAATGGCGCAGTTGGACCCTTAAAAGCCAAGGTAAATATGGGTCCTGTTCAACCACCCAAAGGAAGGGAAGAGTCCCTCAGTACTCCAAACATCGACTTGACACTCTTCAAGAAAAATTTGATGAACTGGAAAGTATTGGCGTCATCAAACGCCCTGAAGACATTGGCATTACTGCCGAGTACGTCAATCCATCCTTACTGATTAAAAAACCAAACGGTGGATTCAGGCTAGTGACTGCCTTTGCTGATGTCGGACGTTATAGCAAACCGCAGCCTTCCCTTATGCCGGATATAGACTCAACATTAAGACAAACAGCCCAATGGAAGTTCATCATTATAACAGATCTTACAAAGTCAATTTACTAAATTCCTTTGGCTAGGGAGTCAATGAAATACTATGGCGTTTCTACACCATTCCGTGGAGTGCGAGTGTACGTGAGATCCGCTATAGGAATGACGGGTTCAGAATCTGCACTAGAGGCACTAACCTGCAAAGTCCTTGGTCACCTCGTTCAGGAAGGAGTTGTAGCCAAATCGCTGATGACCTGTATTGTGGGAGCAACACACCCGAGGATCTCATGTGTAACTGGGAAAGAGTCCTTGAGGCCCTACATAGAAGCAGCCTTAATCTCTCAGCATCAAAGACAATAATTGCACCAGCTCAGGCAACAATTCTTGGTTGGATCTGGCAACTCGGCACAATAAGTGCAAGTAAACATCGCATTTCCACTCTCTCTACTTGTGAGACTCTCCAAACAGTAACGTCTCTTCGCTCATTCATTTGTGTTTATTAGGTCTTATCACGTGTTATCCAGGATACATCACAGCTCCTTGCACCACTCCATGACATACACGTGTTGTAGCGGGCTGTAATCCCAAGGACAGAATTATAGGGACCGATGATCTGCTATCAGCCTTCTATAGAGCATAAGAGGCATTAACTACACAATTACCCTTCCACGCCCGTGTGTTCAACTGTGGATCGTTACAGATGGTGCCTTAAAGAAATATGGACTTGGTGCCACCCTTTATGTACAAAGGAAAGGCAAACTAAACCTTGGCAGGTTTTTTAAGTGCAAAACTCCGCAAGAACCAGCGACAGTGGTTACCATGCGAAATTGAGGCCTTATCAGTTTCCGCAGCCATTAAGCATTACAGTCCATAAATAATACAATCAGTGCTTCCAGCTTGTGTATTAACTGACAGCAAACCTTGTGTTCAGGCATACGAGAGGCTTTGCAGAGGAAAATTCTGAGCCAGCCCCAGTCTCCACATTCCTATCCAATGCAAGTCGCTTTCATATATCCATCAGGTACATTTCCGGTCAAGCTATTTTGTCTTCCGACTTTGCCAGCCGAAATGCCTCTGAATGTAACAACACCTCATGCCAGATCTGTAATGTCATCAATTGCCAAGAGGAATGTGTTGTTCGCCACGTAACTACAAAAGAGGTTCTTGATGGGATGGCCAATCTACCCTTTACGAGCAGGACGGCATGGCTCTCAATCTAATCTGAGTGCTCTGACCTCCGCCGTACAGTGGTCCGTCTACTTCAGGGAACAAAAGATAACTCAATGTTGCATCCATTTCGAAAGACGTTTTATTGGTAGTAAAGCGGAACGTTCTATTTGCGCCAAGCAGGGATTGTATCGTTATCACAAGACAGGTCCTGAACGGCTTACTTACTGTTTTGTACATTAAACTTGACCATCCTTCTAGTCACCAACTCAAGTGTGTTGTCAGTCGATATTTCTATGCCTTATACATTGACAAAGCCGTAGAGGTGGTCACAAATACTGTCACAATTAACGTTCAAACATTATTCCATATATTTAGGTCTTTCCACCTTTCTGTGGAAAGACCTATTGATTTGCTTATGTTTATTATTAGGTCTTTCCACCTTTCTGTGGAAAGACCTATTGATATTCTTCTGTTTATTATTATTTTTATTATTTTTCCGCCGGACGAATTTTTGTTTCAAGGTCTTTTGAAAAGATTTATAGTTTATAAGATTGTACTTTGTAAGAGATATTTGCAAAAAACCCTGCGTATTTGAACTATGAACTCTTTCGAAGTTATTGCCCCTTTCGCAAGATATGCTGGTTATCGCTACTGCTTCGAAACCGTAAACCGTAGACATATGAAACCTTCACTAAAGTCTTCGACTAATTAAGAGGACCCTGGAATCTATTCATTGCGAAAGTATTCGGTGACCCCTTCAATGAGTTATTGCCCCTAAAAACTTTTTGAATTTTAGAAATAATTTAAAATTTTCAAAACGAGAAGTGATAGAGACATGAGACCAACTGCATAAGATTCATTGAGCTTTGAGCTTAAAATTCATGTAAAGGTCAAAGGTCAAGGTCATTCCAAAATTGAGAAATTAAGCTCTTTTTATATCTTTTTGTCTCTTAACTTATACAAAATGTCTTAGCATCATTAATATGTACTCTTAAAACTATTTTAAAGATTCAATTCGTATTCCATAAGATTGACCCTATTAAAAGTTATCGCCCTTTGTGCGGAAAACATTGTTATCAGTACTACTTCGAAACCGTAAACCGTACAAATATGAAACCTTCACTAAAGTCTTCGACTAATTGAGAGGATTCTGGAGTCTATTCATTGCGAAAGTCTTCCGTGACTTCTTCATTGAGTTATTGCCCCTGAAAATGTTTGAATTTTACAAATAATTAAAAATTTTCAAAATGAGAAGTGATAGAGACATGAGACCAACTGCATAAGATTCATTGAGCTTTGAGCTTAAAATTCATGTAAAGGTCAAAGGTCAAGGTCATTCCAAAATTGAGAAATTAAGCTCTTTTTATATCTTTTTTGTCTATTAACTTATACAAACTGTCTTAGCATCATTAATATGTACTCTTAAAACTATTTTAAAGATTTAATTCGTATTTCGTAAGATTGACGCTATTAAAAGTTATCGCTCTTTGTGCGGAAAACCTTGTTATCGCTACTACTTCGAAACCGTAAACCGTACAAATATGAAACCTTCACTAAAGTCTTCGACTAATTGAGAGGATTCTGGAATCTATTCATTGCGAAAGTCTTCGATGACTTCTTTAATGAGTTATTGCCCCTGAAAGTCTTTGAATTTTATAGATAATTAAAAATTTTCAAAACGAGAAGGTGTAGAGACATGAAACCAACTGCATAAGATTCATTGAGCTTTGAGCTTAAAATTCATGTAAAGGTCAAAGGTCAAGGTCATTCTAAAACTGAGAAATTTAGCTCTTTTTATACCTCTTTTGTCTTTCAACATATGCTTAATGTCTATGCATCATTAATATGTACTCTTAAAACTGTGTCAAAGATTTCATTCTTGTCCCTTTAGATTGACCATATTAAAAGTTATTACCCCTTGTGCGAAAAACATTTTTATTGCTATTGCTTCAAAACCATAAACTGCAAAGACATGAAACCTTCTCTAATGTCTTATGGGACTTTAGGCAAAACTTTTATGTTCAAGTGCAAAAGGATCTAGTGATTTCTTGAATGAGTTACTGCCCTTAAATGCTTTTGTGCTTACTATTAAACCTTATAACTTTAAAACTATATGTCATAGAGACATGGGGTTAATTACAATGTGACCCTTGACCTTTGACCTTGAATATGACTTGAAGGTCAAAGGTCAAGGTCACCTAAAAAAAATTTTCATTTTCATTTTTTTCTTCTTTTAAGCCATTCCTGGTTTCTTTTTTATGAAATTTAATTTTAAATAGATAAATATTAAATGAAATTGAAATTCAAAAGGTGGAAAGACCTCTTATTGTTCTGTGAACAATAAGTCTCCTAGTTATTCCTATTATTTTTCTTCCGCTGATTTTTTGTTTCGACATTTATCGAAAAGACTTTTTGTTCATCGTAAAGTCATGAAAAGTTAGGAACAAATTTGACCCAACGCGTATGAACTATGACCGCTTTCAAAGTTATTGCCCCTTTCGCAAGAAATGCTTGTTATCGCTACTCCTCCGAAACCGTAATCCATAGAAGAATGAAACCTTCACCAATGTCTTCGACTACTTGAAGGGACTCTGGAATCTATTCATTGTGAAAGTATTCGGTGACCCCTTCAATGAGTTATAGCCCCTGAAAGTTTTTGAAATTAAAAAAATTTAAATATTTTCAAAACGAGAAGTCGTAGCGACATGGGACTAACTGCATTAGATTCATTGACCTTTGATCTTAAAATTCATGTAAAGGTCAAAGGTCAAGGTCATTCCAAAATTGAGAAATTAAGCTCTTTTTAGGTCTTTCCACCTTTCTGTGGAAAGACCTATTGATTTTCTTCTGTTTATTATTATTCTTCTCTATTCTTATTTTTCTTCCGCTGATTTTTTGTTTCGACATTTATCGAAAAGACTTTTTGTTCATCGTAAAGGTCATTAAAAGTTAGGAACAAATTTGACCCAACGCGTATGAACTATGACCGCTTTCGAAGTTATTGCCCCTTTCGCAAGAAATGCTTGTTATCGCTACTCCTCCGAAACCGTAAACCATAGAAGAATGAAACCTTCACCAATGTCTTCGACTACTTGAGGGGACTCTGAAATCTATTCATTGCGAAAGTATTCGGTGACCCCTTCAATGAGTTATAGCCCCTGAAAGTTTTTGAATTTTAAAAATAATTAAATATTTTCAAAACGAGAAGTCGTAGCAACATGGGACTAACTGCATAAGATTCATTGACCTTTGATCTTAAAATTTATGTAAAGGTCAAAGGTCAAGATCATTCCAAAATTGAGAAATTAAGCTTTTTTTATATCTTTTTTCGTCTTTTAACATATACAAACTGTCTTAGCATCATTATTATGCACTTTTAAAACTATTTTAAAGATTTAAATCGTATCCCTTAAAATTGACCCTATTAAAAGTTATTGCCCTTTGTGCGAAAAACCTTGTTATTGCTACTACTTCGAAACCGTAAACCACAGAGACATGAAACCTTCACTAATGTTTTCAACTCCTTGAGGAGACTCTGGAATTTATTATTGCGAAAATATTCGGTGACCCCTTCAATGAGTTATTGCCCCTGAAAATCTTTGAATTGTACAAATAATTAAAAATTTTCAAAATGAGAAGTCGTAAAGACATGGGACTGACTGCATAAGATTCATTGACCTCTGTTAATAAAATTCATGTAAAGGTCAAAGGTCAAGGTCATTCAAAAATTGAGAAATTAAGCTCTTTTTATATCTTTTTTGTCTTTTAACATATACTTAATGTCTTTGCAACACTAATATGTACTTTTAAACCTATTTCAAAGATTTCATTCTTGTCCCTTAAGATTGACCCTATTAAAAGTTATTGCCCCTTTTGCGAAAAACCTTGTAATTGCTATTGCTCCAAAAAAGTAAATCGTAAAGACATGAAACCTTCACTTATGTCTTAAGGGACTTTGGGCACAACTTTTATGTTCAAGTGCGAAAGGATCTGGTGACTCCTTGAATAAGTTACTGCCCTTTAATTCTTTTGTGCTTACCATTAAACCTTATAACTTTAAAAATATACGTCATAGAGACATGGGGTTAATTACAATGTGACCCTTGACCTTTGACCTTGAATATACCTTGAAGGTCAAAGGTCAAGGTCACCTCTAAATTTTGACCTTTTTTCATTTTTTTTTCTTTTAAGCCATTCCTGGTTTCTTTTTGATGAAATTTAATTTTAAAGAGATAAATATTACATGAAATTAAAATTCAAAGAAGGTGGAAAGACCTCTTATTGTTCTATGAACAATAAGTCTCCTAGTTATATCTTTTTTTTGTCTTTTAACATATACAAACTGTCTTAGCATCATTATTATGCACTTTTAAAACTATTTTAAAGATTTTATTCGTATCCCTTAAAATTGACCCTATTAAAAGTTATTGCCCTTTGTGCGAAAAACCTTGTTATTGCTACTACTTCGAAACTGTAAACCGCAGAGACCTTCACTAATGTTTTCGACTCCTTTAGAAGACTCTGGAATCTATTCATTGCGAAAATATTCGGTGACCCCTTCAATGAGTTATTGCCCCTGAAAATCTTTGAATTGTACAAATAATTAAAAATTTTCAAAATGAGAAGTCGTAAAGACATGGGACTAACTGCATAAGATTCATTAACCTTTGCTCATAAAATTCATGTAAAGGTCAAAGGTCAAGGTCATTCAAAAATTAATTAAGCTCTTTTTATATCTTTTTTGTCTTTTAACATATACTTAATGTCTTTGCATCATTAATATGTACTCTGAAACCTATTTCAAAGATTTCATTCTTGTCCCTAAAGATTGACCCTATTAAAAGTTATTGCCCCTTTTGCGAAAAACCTTGTAATTGCTATTGCTCCGAAAAAGTAAATCGTAAAGACATGAAACCTTCACTTATGTCTTATGGGACTTTAGGCACAACTTTTATGTTCAAGTGAGAAAGGATCTGGTGACTCCTTGAATGACTTACTGCCCTTTAATTCTTTTGTGCTTACCATGAAACCTTATAACTTTAAAACTATACATCATAGAGACCTGAGGTTAATTACAATGTGACCCTTGACCTTTGACCTTGAAAATAACTTGAAGGTCAAAGGTCAAGGTCACCTCCAAATTTTTTTTTCATTTTTTTTCTTCTTTTAAGCCATTCCTGGTTTCTTTTTGATGAAATTTAATTTTAAAGAGATAAATATTACATGAAATTGAAATTCAATGAAGGTGGAAAGACCTCTTATTGTTCTGTGAACAATAAGTCTCCTAGTTTAACGTAAACATGTTTCGATATGTAAATAACTTATTTAAATGCCATAACTGTGTTCCATAGTATTTTATCTGTTCAGTAGAATTTACTTGACGGGTTTTAAATCCCGTGCTGTTAAGTGGTCAGTTTGGGTGTAGCAATTGAGTAGAGCAGACGCACTTCACTTGCTCGAGTATTCACAACTTAGTAGTATTCTTCATAAAGTATTTTGACCAGCCTTTACATCTCTTCTGAGGTAAGTTTGTTTTATTATTTTAAAAGGTTTTTATCCTATAAAGTTTCCTGAAATGGCCAAGGACCTTTGTTCTTAATTTTGTTGTAAATTACATGCTTGAGTAATGTGTGCATTGCTATCATTTCAAGTACTAGTAGTAT